>NC_072778.1:8544168-8706668 GCF_022539595.1 Amphiprion ocellaris | reverse complement strand
CCCTCAGCCTGAGCAACGTGGCTGGGGTCTTCTACATTCTGGTCGGAGGACTCGGTTTGGCCATGCTGGTGGCCTTGATTGAGTTCTGTTACAAGTCCCGAGCCGAGGCGAAACGAATGAAGGTGGCAAAGAATGCACAGAATATTAACCCAACTTCCTCGCAGAATTCACAGAATTTTGCAACTTATAAGGAAGGTTACAACGTATATGGGATCGAAAGTGTAAAAATTTAGGGGGTAGGGAACGAGGTTTTCATAAATTCCCCCCAACTGCACGCTTTTTGGCTCCATCCGTTCCATCCTTCAGTGTTAGTGAATGAAGAGGTTGGCCAAAGGATCGTATGTACTGGTGACTTATGATTTAATGAGAGAGAGAGATATCCCCCCTTTTTTAAAGCTTAAAACTGTGTTCGTCCATTTAAGTTTCCTTGCTATTTGAAACCATTTTCATGTATGACTGTTGATGGCCATGCTTGTTAATACCTCTGTCCTAGTAACACATTTCAACAATAATGCTTGCAATGACCATGCAGAAGCCTTCACATGATCATTCGCATTTTGCATTGTGTTACCCATAGATGTCATATTTAGTTCTCATCGACATTCTCATGTTTTAAACATATATACATTTTTAAGCTTATGGATGTGATGATACTCTGACCTGTCTAACGTGTCGCTTCCTTGTTTGTGTATGCACCCTTGTGTGTGTGGATGTGATAATGACTGCGCTGGCCTGCGTCTGCGTGCACATGTGACTTTGTGTGTTTTTGTAGATGACCTTTGGGGATGCCATGAGGAATAAAGCAAGACTTTCCGTCACAGGGAGTACTGGGGAGAATGGTCGGGTGATGACTCCAGAGTTTCCTAAAGCTGTCCACGCTGTCCCGTACGTGAGACCTGACATGGGACTAAACGTCAGCCTGACAGATCTGTCCTGATCAACGAGAAACTTCTGAGTGCCTTACAATGGTTTCAATAGAGCGATTTTTTTGTTTTTTTGTTGTTGTCCTTCCCACCCTGCTCCTGTTCTGGCGCTTTTCTTTTTGTCTGTGTGGTGAAAAAGGAAAGGTAGGAGATGGAGGCTTCATTTTGTCTATCACAAAGACTTGTATTGTTGCTCTCTGTCTCTATTTCTCACCATATAAAATGCCTCCCATTCTGGAAGGAATTCCATTTTGGAATATAAAAGGGTGGCTCTGTTTTTTTTTCTTTTTCTAAAATGGTGACACCATGCTTTCCTATCTATCTGTCAGAACTGGACTGAGATGGAAGCGAGGGCTTGATTGACGGCAACAGCTGCTTCTTGTAGTCGGAGATTCAGTCATCTCAACTGTGTGTGTGTGAGGAGTGTGAGGGGAAGATGTTGTCAAAAACACACCGTTTCCGTAGCCACCACCACCGCCAAACAGGATTTTCAAGCACACTTGATATCATCTGCATTAAGATGTGAAATTGTCTTTTTTTTCTAAGAAAATCTGCAAAAAAAAACTGTTTATTGAAAAAAAAATATTTTTATGTATTTTCACGAAATAGCTTTTAAATAAACTTGCTTACATACTGGTTGGATATAAACATCTTAATGTGTGAATATAAAGAAAGAAAAAATACTAAACAGCTTCTAGTTCCATATTTTTAAAGCCAAATACATTGCATATGGGGGTGAGATGTTGAAATCATGTAATTAATTCCTATTCTAAACTTTCCTGTATATTTTATTCTTTAACATTTGGTGTTGATATGGAATATATGTCAATGCTTGACATTTGGAATCAATCCTTCTATGTTTTTCTTGTTAGAGTCGGTGCAGCAATTTTGCTTTACACTTTTGTCTCTTCGTTTGCTTCAGTGCTTTTGCTGTTTGTATTTTTTCTGATGAGGACCAGGGTCGTCGTTCTACTTTTCAAGAGGAAATTAATCTGTTTACATGCCATGAATGGAAAACAATAAACAAAAAAATAGTATGGTATGGTATTACTGCATCACATCTTGAAGTGACATCAAAAAGAGGCATCCACATCCACATGGTTTACGTGATGGTTTCAAATGCCAAATAAGTAAGAGTGCCAAATTCTAGTGCCAGTAGATATAAATATAGTCTTAATATACTCACTCACTGTCATCTCAGTGAATGTAAATGATTCTGATACATTCTGTAACTTTTGTAACTAGATGTACAGTTGGTGGCAATGACAGTGCTAATACAATAGCCTTTTCGCTTTGTTTTCCAGTCTCCATGTATTTTGCATTGATCTGACAATGAAGTAGCACCAGTTGCATGTTGTTGCCGCAAATACTACATAAGTTTATTTCATTACTGCCAAACATTCATTTTCATTTTATTGTTGAAGTTGTGAGGTTAACTGTTTGAAATTGGAAATACAATGTAAGACATATATACAATATATACATATAAACATATATTTTATATAAAAAGTGAAAACATGAAAAATGATATCCCCTTGTCAGAACTACTTTGCTTCCATTAAATACTGCATTTGATTACTTCTTCTGAAACATTTTTTTTTTAGTTATGCAGTCACACAGTACAATACTTACAGAAATTACACAGACAAGCACTTCTAATTGTACTTCATGTTTTATTTTGTCTTTTTTTTCCCCCTTTGAAATCAACCTACGAAGAGCCCTCCACTGCATCCAGCAGGGAGATAAACTATACTATTATCACTGTTGTTTTTTGTAATCAACTATAGAAACATATACCGTAGTTGCTAATCAATTTCATTGCATATTCAGACTATTCCACTGACATTTTGGATATGGAATGTGTGCTAACTTGTTTATTTTTTGGGACTCTTTCTAAATAAAAGTGGCTGATCTCTTGTTATCTTTCAGTGTGTGATTCATTTAGAATTGTCTGCTATTAATCCTCGGTGATAAGCGACCTTATGTTTTATTTATATAACCTGACCATATATATCATCCTGATTTTGAAGCTGATTTGTGGAGGCTGATTAGTCAACTTGCTTATATAAACGTAAAAGTTAAGTTAGTTGCTTAAACTTTTAAAATGAATAATGTCTTCAGTAACTTCAGATATGATTACAATTCTGGTTTTCTTAGAGGGGTTGATCATGAAGAAAGCAATCACCCAATAAGCAAAATTACAGATGATTACTTTTAAATGGAATACTATATTACAGTATATATCTTTAAGACGTCAGTATAGTGATATTTGTCAAGTCAATAACTAGCTGAGGGTAGCTGGTTAAATTGAACAATTTTCGACCAACTTAAACTGGTTTCGTCTGAGGCCCAGCATAGTCCATCCCACAGCTACAGGTGTGAGTTATTTTCCCTGAATACATGTGTCATTAGGACTATATAGAATAGAATAGAATAGAATAGAATAGAATAGAATAGAATAGAATAGAATAGAATAGAATAGAATAGCTTTTATTGTCATTGTACACAAAAATTGTACAACGAAATTGGCATGGCCAGGTTGTGGTAGACTGATATCACTCATGCTGACTCAAAGGCTCTACACATACCCACACGTGTGTTTTCATTGTCTGTAGCTGATTAGATCTCTACCCAGGTTGAAGCTAGGTAAAGTTTGGTGATGTGGTGTCATCAAACTCATTGCACTAAGAGAGCATTCACACCCAATCACTTTGAAAGTCATCTACTCAAACTAGGTTGTGTCAAGACTTGGTGATGCAGTGACTATTCTTGGCTTCAGATGCTGAGTGTCTGTAGAGTATTACCCAACAATGCTGGGCTGCCATTGCTAAGTCACAATAGAGTTTTTCTCTATCTTCTGCTCTCTTTATTTGCCCTTGGGATTCCATTTGATTCAATAAAATTTAATGAAGGGGAGAAGTAAAACTGTCCAAGCTAACAAGCTTGCTAATTGTCACTGAGGAAAGCCATTAGCTCATTAGTTTAGCTTAGTTAATGGGATGCAAGATAAATAAATCCACAATCTGGTCTATAGGAACCATTCCTTTGCTTTCAGCTGTTACAACTGAGCTCCTCTCATCTTCAGAATCGGCACAAGTCTAATCTGCCAGATGACTGAAAAAATGTGAGCAGGAGGGCTTTGATTTGTATCATGCAATCTTCAGAGGCTGAGAGTTAAAACAGTGAAGTGGCCTGCAAAAAGAATATTCAGAAACCAGTCCATCCATTTTCTACACACCATTTTATCCTCTGTAGGGTCACAGGGGGCTGGAGCCGATCTAAATTGTCTTTGAGTGAAGGCGGGGTACAACATGAACAGACCACAGTCCATCACAGGGCGACACAGAGAGACAAACAACCACATTCACATTTTAGAATGGCCAATTAACATGTCTTTGGACAGTGGGAAGAAGTCGGAGCACCTGGTGAGAACCACAAAGGAATAGGGAGAACAGGCAAAGTTCACACAGAAAGATCCCAGACCAAGATGTGACAGTGCTAACCACTGCACCAATCCAGCAATACTCTTATATACATAAAATATCGTTTTATTTTTCCCACAACTTTCATCAGGTTTGAAATTGTGTCATCTGCATTCTGTAAAAACTAAAAAATATAAAAAGAATTTTCCTTATCGTGTTTTTAGAAATAGATTTCCTCTATCAACTGCAACTCACTGGCAAAGACATGTCTGTGTCTTTGTGGAGTGTAACAATCCGCAAAGCACAATAAATCTCACAGTTACGAGCTTAAAGTGTTGAGCGCTGAGGTTCCTTTAGTTCATCCTCCTTCTGCTGAGTGTTAATGAATGTCACACGTCTCCATGAAGACAGTTGACTTCCCTCTGCTCCATAAAGATAATCCCTCCCCTCTCCCACTCGAGCCATATGTTCCTCTTCAGTTTCTTTGTATTTATTTCCCGTTCCACCCAGAAGTTAATTACATTTAAAATCATGTTTGGCCACACTTGCATTAATAAAGTATCTATCTATCCATCCACCCATCCATCCATCGATCTATCTAGTATGTCAGTGTTATATACCAAAATTACCAAAAAAAATTATGTCTTGCTACATCTGATGTCATTTTGCATTATGCAAGACAGCATGTTTTTTGACCATTCTTACCCACAATCCTCTGCACAGCAGAAGACACATCGGCTAGGTCACAGCGTCTAACTTGAGTAACAAACTTGAGCTGCCGGGAGCACACAGACAGCTCATTTCACACATCAGAACGCAACATATCTACAAGCAAGTTGGTCAAAGTTAAAAGCGCAACACTGTGCCAATAGTCTGCATGCAACAGTATGCACTATGAAAGGGCAGTTGTAGTACTTACTGCAAGGAAAAAGCATGAGATTTGGAATGCAGAGGCTGTCTGAGCAAGACAACCAGTTTTATTTCTATTTGCTGCCATAGTGTTTGATGTGTTAACGTACTATATTAACTAATGCCAGTGTATTACCCCTTCCAAGGAAGCAATGTTTTCATTACCGTTTGTCTGTCTGTCAGCAGGATTATGCAAAAACTACTCAGCCAATTTTGATGACATAAGCTGGAGAGGTGGAGCACGGGCAAGGAGAGAACCCATTAAATTTTAGTGTGGATCTGTTTTGGGTTGCAAAATCACACACCACAGTGGACTACTGGCCTTGGTGCAAGTCTGTGCTCTAAAGCGCCCTTCTCTTATTAATTATGTAATATTGTTTTCAAGTGTAATTGTCACTTTCTGAAATTTTTGAATATTGTGAGTACAAATTATATATACTATACAGAGGTGTTGTTTCTCCTTTGGTTTTTTATTTTGTGCAACATTCACCAAAATTTTATTCCTAACTGATGAAGCTTGAACTCACTATTTATGATGTACAAAACTGAAATCTGAGAATAAAACAAAGCTTATGATAGAATTTCTTACCATCTGTCATGCACTTAGTGTATTTATTTATATATATATTATTTTTATTTTGCTCTTTTAACTCAGATAAACACGTTTTTTATTTATAAATGTGGTTAAACTGTTACACTGATGGTGCAACAGGGAGAGTTTTACTGTACCAGTGTTTGGATTAACATTAGATTCTGCAAAACCAGGAGCATTTCTGTTACTTTTTTCTCCCACTTTCCGCCTTTCCTAACCACTCCTTGCTGGTCACGCACAAGAGGAAACCTGCTCCATGTTCCTTTGTTAAATGTGATGAAAGCCATGTGGATATGTGGCCCTGTGATCCCACAGTGACTTCTGTTTTGAAACATAAATGGGGCTTCACTGTCACAGTAGAATTTCAAGTAGAGATGTTTTTACATGCATACAGTACACTATAGATACAGTACATTGTGTATATGTATTAGACTCATTGGATTAATGATGGTATCTTGAATAGAAAGAGCACACAGATGTTCAGGCTTTCTAGAAACAGATCCGCACACCTTTCCATTTCCACCCTGCTCACATCTTCCGATCTAAACACTTGGACATCGGAGGCAGGCTGCTCACCATCTGGTGCTGAACTGGGTCACATAGCTTGGCTACTGGACACATCTGTTCAGCCCAAACATTTTGTGAGGGTTTTGCTTTGGGAACTACTCACTGGAAGGATTTCAGCTGTCACCTTGACCATCAGTCATTTTAGTGAGTTTTGTTTACATACATTTTGCATAAAATGTGTCAATGTTTGGTAAGAAGACAACTAAAGAACAAGTGAGGTCTTTCCAGTACAACTTTGAGTGAGACTTAAATATGAAACTATCATAAGATGAAATTAAATGAGAAAAGTAGGCAAAGTCTTAGATTTTGAAAGCCAGAAGTGGGTTAGAGTTACTGCAGTGCTGCAGCTTAAAGGTGTACAAGAATTAAGCCTCCTTATTGTGTCTTTGTGATCCTCATTCCTTCAGCGATTGAAGGATTTAGTTACAAGAGTAGATCGGCACAGTCCATCAGACAGACAAATGCCCACAAAAAGGCATTTTACCCATATCTCTTCTTCTTTTCTAGTACTTGCGAGGAATACACGTGGACAAATCGCATTATGTCAGTTTTATGTATATTCCCTTGTATTCGCCCTAAATAATGCAGACATTTCACTCCTGTTTAAGCACAATTTTGTTGTTTGACTTTCAACCAAAATAAAGAGATTTGCATAACCTTAATTAGTTTTCCTTGGAGCCGCCTTTTTGTAGTTTTATTCGACTTGAAGAGCGAGGGATTTTTAAAGGTTAGGCCTCTCCCATGGCAACATCGCAAACATTTTGCTCCTCTCTGAGCATAGCAGCAGCCTGAGGTTTCTTGCCATTTATTGCTTTTGAAGCTTTTTTTTAACCTTATGTAAAAGCCAGAATAATATATGCAGTGCCATTGCAACTATGTCTCTAGTACAAGCTGAACCAACCTTTGACACTATTTTGCTTGTCTTAAAGGCGGAAATGACTTGCTGAAGGTACATACCATCGGAGCAGTGATACCATTTCACCAGTCAGTCTCACCACCTTTGGATAATCACGTGTTTTTAATGGGCCATTAGTTCAGCCAATCACAGGACAGGAGGATGGTTAACTAAAATGAATCTTCACTCATGTGAGCAATCAGCCCCAGCTCTGTCTCCTGCCCTTCCACCAGTGTTTTACATTACTGCTTGTCAATGGCTGTTCTGATACTATCCGCCATGCGCGGAAGCTAATGATGACAGAAGGTACACAGGGAATGGCCTGAATCTGCCACCTCATATAGGGGACGTCAATAGCACAGCCAGGGTAATGTTTCATCTTCAGGTTTATTAGCTAAGGCCCGACTGCCTGCCTCAGCCTCATTAAAATGCAGCAACGATTCAGAAATGCTCACACAGCAATGATGGTGCAGATTTAAGGTGCAAAAGCTTTCATTAAGTCACTGTCATACTCACGGTCATATAAAATCAAAAGCAAGAAGACCCTTGCTTTTGTTTCAGCAAACTGACAGAATAGAATTTTCCTTTTGCGTTCTTCTTTCCTCTTTGGCCCATCTTTATTTCCACTTTCATCCAGCTACATATTTACTGATTTGTCTCACAGCTTAGCGACCAATCAGCAGACAGACTCAATGAAAGTGTCCTCTTACCGACAATTTATGTCACAATATGAGCGACTGAATTACCTATTTAAGAACCTGGTGTAACATGGGGAATATTGTGGAAATTACATATCTTAAAAGTTATTTTTATGCCATCTGAAACAACTCTTCAGGTTTAGTGTCATAGGAGATGAAGAGGGTGACGGTGTCCAGTCCTCTTGTACAAGCCACCACCTGAGCTGGTAAGGCAGCAATGCTAGTACGAAATCAGATAAATTTACATCACAATGATTCAGATGGCCATGGGCAGGGATTTGTTCTTGCAAACCCCAACAGTAAAGTGATGTTAACTCCCAGAGAGCTACTTTACAAAACTGAATGCCAAATGAATGGACTTTGATGCAACCGTTACATTTTGAATGGTGGTTAAAACAGTTTAAAACAGCTACTTTCAATGTGATAGAAATCAGAAATCAAAAGAATCAAGAGATCCAAAGAAGTTTTTAGATGTGAAATAGTCCATTATGTCTCAAATGAATAAATATTTGAATTGTGTTTCCGTTCTCATTTTAACAGATAGTGTGACTCATGGTTTTTGAACCAGACTAAAGCGCTGTTGTTCCCAAGGTACTACAAATAGAAATATGTTATTTGCTACAAGTGGTGCTATCACTGTATTGTGAGGTCTCCCTGTTAAAGAAACTATAAAATCAGTTTTCAATTAAAATAAACTATACAGATGCATCAGCAATTTCCTAAAGTTGATTTTCCTCAAGACAATTTATAAAAAAGTTATATGCAGCAAATTTACATTTAAATCAATAATATTGCTGTTAAATTAAAGAAGAATTTATATGCTCTTGCAGCACATTGAACCAAAATGTCTTTTCTGACTAACCAATTATTGTAATGTCAGGAAAAATATACACACAAACTAATGTCGCGACAAGGTAGAAATGTGACACCAACTCCTGGTGAAAAAAATAAATAAAAATTGAGCGCCTCTGTTTTCCACTTATTTTACAAATAATAATCATGCATAATATGCTACTAATATGGCTATCAATATGAATATTAGGAGAATAAGATTAAAACTGATGATGCCACTAAGGATAAACATTTGAATGTTCAGGACAGCAGGAACAAAACTCGATTATAATGTAATAAAGTTTCTTACGAGGAAGACTGACTCGTTTTTTTTTTACTGGTGACATTGCCAGAGGGTAATTTACCAGCATCATAAAGTATAGCTATGTTTATTTATATTATTTCAAAGTGTCACTAAAGTGAAACTGGGATAATGTCATCAGTTGGGGTACACCTCTTAAAACCAATGACATTTCCAATGCAGATGTGACATTTTCAATTAATGTCTGTGCTTGTCATGCGCCGCTAACAATAGGACGGTTCATTAGTGTTTGCTCCTTTTATTTGTCTACAGCTGTGGTGGGGGGGGGGAGGCAACTCCTTTACTGAAAGTAGTCTCCCTGCTGGTGCTTGAAACGACCGAGCGACTACCAAAGCATCTCACCACTGACACACAGAGCAAAAGAAGAGCAACATATTTCTGAGGCAGCCAAGATGGTGGGTGGTGTTATATGCTGTAAAACAGTTATCCTCTGGCTGGGTAGTCATGGCAACAGTGTTAGCTGGGTTTCTCATGTTCCAGTACAGCGTGTCATCCCTGTAGCTGCACGTTGGCGCGTGAGAGGGGGAGGGGTTGCTCCCCCATGCATACCACCATTTTAAGTCACCCATGAGAATAAGACAGACGTTTGTGTTTCATCAGTGGACCAAGTATGTAATCATGTTTGAATCAGGGTGGACTGACAACGAGGGGCGCTTCGGAATGAACCGAGAGCTTCTCTCTTGAGCAAGGTCGAATGCATTTCCATGGTAACGGACCATGGCAAGCTGTTGTTCTGTTGTTTTCCATCGCTTCAAGCACATCGAAGGTGTACGAGCAGCTTTGAGGTGGCATTTCTCCTACAAATGTCATAGATGCAACTCAGCAGACACAGCAGCCGTGTCTAATAGCGGTGACATTCAAAATAAAGAGAACTGAAGATTTGCACTTTAATCACGTGTTTAATTAATGACTTTCCTCCGTGGTGTGACAGGTTAAGTGTTATGTGGTCCAATCAATCAGATGTCTGCGCGTCCACAGATCGCTCTTCATTTCCATTTTACTTGACTGAGACTAATTCAGTAGCATTCAAGACAGCAGCACTTATAGAACATAAACAGCGGTCAGAAACAAACAGTTCTGTCTATTTATCGGGGGGAAAATGTTTTCTTCTCCCCTTCAATTATTTGCATAGTTCATGCTTGCTTGCTTGCCAAAGCTGGTTAAGCAATAAACTAATGGTCTGTCTCATAACATCGTGGGATATATGACGATGTATAGAGGGAAGCTATGCTGCGGCACAGCTTGGGAGCACTCAAGAAAATGGATCATAGCAAGAGATACAATTCAACTCAGAGAAATACAGTATATGGATATGCGCTCTTAATGTAGCCATCCCTCCCGTTTTATCCAACCCAGGGGACAAATTTGTATTAATCAATAAATGCATGGATTTTTATTATTGTGTCATGCTCCCAGCTATGCCCCATCTCCATAGGCTTTCAATATACCATGGATCCTTAGAAATTACATCCAGATTGCTGCTTATACATTTTCAATATACTGGAATCTGTATGCAAAAACCTACAACATTTTTTTCTAACCTTGCACCTCTGCTGTTTGTATCTAGAATATATTTTAAGGTACCAACCTCAACAGCCAAGGCATGACTATGTAACTAAAGAGGTTCTGCTTCAGAGTCAAACTGTTGTTTACTATGCCTGCCATACATTTGCTTTGTTTTGGTTTCTTAACAATGAATTTGTGATGTTTTTTTTTTTTTTTTTTTTTTGAAATGTGTGGTGTGTCATAGTTCAATCCCCTGTTGTTAGAAACTAAACTAATTCACGCTCAAATTTATAGAGTCTCCTTTATAGGGAAAACCAAAATTACAAAAAAACAACTGAGTCCGAAATACACTGTAATTAAAAATTTACATAATACATACATACACCACATCCAAGAATCTAAAGTTCTGAAAATGCAGACAACAAATAGTTTACAATGCATCGTTCTGTCACAGTAGTGTGACTTTATACATTTTTAAACAGGCTTCATTTCCTGCTTCCCTCATGCTCTAATTTGTTAAAGGAAAATCTAATAGAAAAGACACCAAGAACACATCACATTCCACCATTTAAAGCAGACTCCCAATTTAGAAAAACGCCATCATACGTTGATTTGCAAAAAAAGAAAAAAATATATGAGGGAAACATCAAGTTTGCAAAATAATGATGATTCCAATAGCAAATAGGTAAACAACATTGCAGCTCATCTGACGAAGGACAAATTATGCAGCAGCTGTTTAGGGTGTGTCACAGTGAGTTGCCATCTGTGCGAAAAATCCTAGGACTGTACAAGCCAGGCTCTTACTATTTTAAGTCCACCTTTACTGACTTCTGCTGAAAACAACCTGCAATTTATTTTTTATACATTTTTCTAGGCGCTTGATCTGAAAAATTTATGTCCATACAGATCTATACAGGGAAGAATCCACTCCGAGACACAATGTCCCTCTGAAGGTCTCACTCGTCAAAAGGGCTGGCATTGTCAGTTGTGTCAGGGGAAATGGACCTCTTGTATGTGAAGATGGATCTTCCACATCTACTCAAGACTGCCAAGATTAAATTTTTCATCACACTGGCTTCCCCTGATTTGTGTCGCCTATGCAGATTGCAATGCTATCCACATGGGCAAATTGCCTTTCAGCTATCCATGAGGCTCCTGGTGCATGCATGAGGAGGTGGGTGACAGAGAGGATGCATGTTCATGTGTGCGCTTGCTCTTGTATTTTTGTGAGGACCACTTCTGAGTTTTATACCTCAGGGGTGGAGGAAGGTCATATGCAAAGTGAGGCCATTTTGGCCACTACTCAAGGTTTTCAAGGGCTGTTTTAAAGTTAAGACTCAGTTTTATGGTTGGAGTTCTGATTGGGTTCAGATCAGTGTGAAAGAGGCTCGGCGTGACAAAAATGCTTGGAGAGCTTCTGAAAATGCTTCACAAGCTTTCTAAGCTTTTTTACACTGTATACTGGGTAATACATTCCCTTCAGCATTTCTTTTCTATTTCATGTTGTACACAATTTCCTTCAATTACTGCCTCACTGTTCAATAGGCGACCTCTTAGCTTATATCCACTACCAATTTGTTTCTTGAAGTCCACCTGTGCATGCCATCAAATACAGTTCATTTATTGCACATCACAGATTTTCATTTTTTTCATTATTGATTCCTTTTTTTTGATAAGCCAAGGTGGAAGTGTGTCAGGGTCTTAGGGGAGTTACTGACATATGGGCTGGTTTGACTATAGGAGCCAATATGGAGCAGAGGGCCAACGCTCAGCAGGAGAGATGAAGGAGGTTTGACACTGTTCCCATGGATGGATGACCAGTTATACAGTGTATTCACTGGGATCCCGTCTCTGTTTTCACCCTCAAAACACCTCCTCAGAGGGAGGCCAATTGATTTTCCTTCAGGAGAATCTAATTCATTCAGGAAGAAAGCCTGGATGCAACCCTGAAGTATTTTAAGAGAACACACCACAAGTTGGGGGCTCTTTAATGAAGTGGCTTAACACAATTCAGACAGGAGCTGTGTTAAACTGATGGAAATATACCATCACTGCACTTGTATCATATGTGTGAATCTAGAAGAGAACACAAAGGGAAGCAATAGGGAAGCAAATAGCATCAATCACAGTTAAGCTAGTAGGGTCAATGCAAGAGGCAGCTGCAGTGGAACGGAGACAAGACTGGAGATGAAATGTGACCAAACCTGCATAGAGACGAAAGAGGTAGGGAAAGATGGCAGTTACTTATTTCAAAAAGCAAATTTTTATAATTTCCAAAAATGGCAAGTATAACCATTTCTGAAATGACAAAAATCTAACTATTGGGTATTTCTTATTGTACCCTCCAAACACGTTAGAAACAATCTGAGTTTAATATGCTGGCGAACTGTGGTATGTCATAGTGTTTATAAAGCAACTTATGTGTCAAAGAGTTCAACTGTCCAGCTATTATAATTTAACCTTACAACCAATCAGAATCCAACATTTTCATTGGGCGTGTTGTGAAAGTGAGCTAATGCGCTCCATGTTTGGACATTCCTTGATTGTAATGGATTCCATTATTTGCCATCCACTGCAATCATGGTACACACAACATGTCTTGAATTAGGTCTTTTAGGGATTAAAAAGAAGAGCATGGAGTATTAAGGTTGAGGTTTGATTTCCCTTCACCTGGTCTCACAATAGAGGTTCTGAACTGGAATATTTGATGTAGGAGAGTGTATGAAACCATGATCTGATACAATGGTTTATTAATCATTTGGAAGTTATGCAATTGTATTAAGTTAATGAATTTTAAAATCACAAAAATAACAACAAAAATCTAGTTGACAGGCACATATCTACCCTCTGGCCTACACCTAAAGATACAGCCGGACAAAAGAGAAGAGAAAGGACAAACAACATAATTAATAATAAGACTGGGGATGGGTTCTCAAATCCCCGTAGGAAAAAACTCACAAATTGCTTGTCATAAGATGAAAAACTGCCCCCATGGGATAGTCCCTCCAGCATGTTACTGGTGGTACACACCTGGAATTTCCCCACTGAGTTAACAGTTCCTACTGCAGCCAGTAGAATTCAGGTAGACATCAGTGTTTTTCTGTATTAGGCATAATGAAATACTAATGTGAAAGTATATTACAGTTTAAATGATTTTACATCTCTCACTAGTCAGAGTTGATACCTTCATTTGCACATTGCCCAGATTCAGCAAGTCCTCCGTGAACAGAAAACACATCATTTTCTCCGGTCCAATCCCTTCGCTTTCTGTGTATGTTCATTTGTTGCATTATATTTCCTAAGTATTAACCAAACATACGCTATCAGGAGCTGTGCAGGTCGTGTTTGTTTGTCCAGATCCTCCAAACAAATTGAGTTCTTAGGATGTGCAAGTCATCTTGTCAATAAGGAGTAATATGGATGTCTATATATGACAGCTATTGGATAACTGTGTTATTTCCAGTATATACGTTCACATCTGGACATGTGGTCATGGCACATTTACAATGTGTCATCCACAACATTTGTAAAAATTGTATTTTGAATTTATGAAAAATCTTGAGAAGGTATATGAAAAATGTGTCTGGCATATCACTGTTTAAATTCAACATTAATACCAGGCTCTAGAAGATATCATAAAACCTACACATCAGAGGTTTCCTTTGAATGGCAGTGGGCTACCATCTTGACATATGGCTGCCATAAAAACGTATATTATTTAATACCATCACCATATTTAGATTCATTTTTAAGGCATTAAGCAACTTAGCATGGTGTCCTGACTCACTAGCTGTATTCTGTTTATAGTTATACATCTTTCCTCTAATTTAGTCATACCCAGTTCACTGAATTATCATGCTTTTGACTGCCAACTCCTGTTGTTGGCCTGGGGAAACACTTCTTCTCACCTGTCAGCATGGAGTTTTGGGAGAAGGGTGTAATGCATTTGGATACACATGCTATCTCCCCCAGATACCATAGGAAGTGAGAAGGACATGCTTTCTGGGTAATACCGATGGGTGGGAATGGATGAGGACAGCCGGTTGATTCCCGTCAGTGAGGGAAATGGCATAGCGCCATGTTTCTTGGCTGTGACTCCATTCACTATTTCACCATTTCCCAGTTCTTTGCCAGTGACCACTGTCAATGCCTGCACCCAAAGCCAAGACCTGCGCCATTCTCTCATTTTAGTAGTTGCCTCCATTTTAAAAAAAATATTTTTGTGTTTTAGTCATATATCTTGAATAGTTGACTGACTGGGTAAACAAAAATATGTGTATAATGCAAGACAAAGAAATTGAGATAAAAACAATACCCTATAATAAGATGCAATAGCTTAAAAAGATACAATATTAACTAGGTGTTAATACAAGAAACAGAGTGGGAAGTGCAGAAATACATATATACCTGAAGTAGGCAATACAATAGAAGCACTGTCATCCTCAGACATCTGTATGAAATCTCCTTTGTGCACAAACCTTCATGTGAAGTGTACTATATGATGGTGAAAGCAGTTTGACAGAATTAATGAGTATAAGAAGAAGAACAAGAGTCTTCAACGATTCGCAAATTTTCCATCACAAGCTGCAAAGTTCCTTGAAATGAGGCAGACATGTCTGGAAAGGCCAATGTGTACAAGGTAGTTGTTTTACATGCTTTCTCTCAATCCAGACTAAAGAGTCCTTTTTCTGTCTTTTTTATCTGCAAGGTTGAGATGGCAATGCTTCTGAAGGAAGTCTTTGACAACTTTGTTTATGGAGCCATGACATTTCCAGTGTTGGTAGGGTCCTGGGAGGTCTTTCAGTGGCACCAGGTTTTTAGCAGCATGACTGATTGGGAAGCCAAGTGGAATATACCGTTAAGATTGCATTGTCTCTTTGTTTTTGTCTACAGAAAGGTAAGCAGAAAAACTAAAACTCAGGGTGTGACCCACCAGTTTTTAGCAATTTTGGTGAACAACATCAGAATCCTAGTACAATGAAAAACACAGCAGTGGATAATCTTGAATACTGTTCAGGGGGATCAGCGTCAAGTAAAGGGAGAGCTGGAGAGGATCAACTGTGGCATTCAAGTTGAGACAGACCTTGATCAGTGTGTCGTCAGAAGTACCACTGTGCTTATGAAACTCGTTCTACTTCCCTTTCATTAGAAAGACCTTCATAAACTCAAAGATGACTTTGTGTGAATAGAAAAGGCAACTTTATGTGAACACTAACCTGTATCAAAGCAATAGAAAGCCCATTAGAGTACCTGTGGTTCTTTGGCTTCACACATGGAGATTTAATTCTACTTGGTTTATTAATACTAAAGGTACAATACTACATATGCGCAATGAAAATTGCTAAAAATTTAAGAAAATCTGTAGCTCTTTTGACTCTACGATCAATACTTCAGAACTGTTCACAAGAATACCATCCTTTAAAACATGGATTCAAGAAATGAGGTCCTAGCAATGATCTGAGACAGTACAATACACTGTAAAGATCCATCAATATCTTTCTAAAGGCCTTTAGAAGCAGCCTATATTTTGGAAGGTATCTTTTGCACTGCTTCAGAAAAAGTCAGCACTGAGACACACTTAAAATTTGAACAAGATACATGATAAAATGGGCTGGTGTAGGTGACATGGCTACCAAAAGCTGGCTGCTGCAGAAACAAGACGTATGACCTTTCAGCTGCAGGACACAACCAGGCCGCCTGTTGCCCAACATGACTTTCAGCTGTATCCTCTATGTTGACAGATCTCCACTCCCAGCTTGCTCTGCATGCTGTGTGCTAAGCTTTCATTATTTATTGATAGCGACATTATTATTCTGCATGCTGAAGACTTGATGTTAATGGCAGCTCTACTGTGCATGCACGTCTGGTAAGTTAGCACTGGAGTCAAAGGAGGACATTTCCTCAACAAAAGTTGTTACTTATTGTTGGCACATTTCATCCGCATGAGTGGGTGGGCAAAGCATAAATGAGATGCTGTTTTTTTTTTAATGACTGTTTGGCATCAGCATCCAGATGAGGACAGAGACGAAGGGGATGCTACTTATTTGTCCATCGAACTTCACAGCAACTCTTCTCAGAGCTAAAAGGCAACTCTTTAGTATTTGTGTCCTTAATCTGGGCATGATGAATCGAACTATAGGTGTAAAAGTGACCCAAGAAATTACTGGCCAGGTCAGATAGAATTTAGATTTGGCAGCATCAGAAACACAGTGTCCATACAGATAACACTGAAATACCTATGAGCTGTAATTCCTGGGTTGTTTTTTTTTTTTAAACATAGCCACAGACATACAAACACCTACATTGCTTATTCAAGGTAGTCCAGAAGGCAAAGTGGCCTCACATTGTGTGAAGCTTGGCACTCTTTAGATTTTCATTTGCCAGTGATATCCCCCCCTCATGCACCACCTTTCTAAATCTACAAACACACACATGCACATAGTTCCCTGGAGGGTGATGGATCTCAGCTGCTACTCTCCTCTGTCAGGCTGTAATAAGACTTTCCATGCCTGCAGCCGTCATCTATTTGGCCCCTGATCTATCAAGCCCGTGCCAGGTGTCAGAACCTATTAACCAGGAGACCCAGGGGCCACTCGCATCAATATTGTGTTTATGCTCATTGCTCCTGATAAAATTCATCCATCTATCCTTTTCCAAGATAGCGCTGGAGACACAGGAACATATCTTGCATGCGATCGCACAGGCTATAACAAAAATATGAACGGATGACCCGGTCAAATGTGTTGAAAGTGGCTCCCTAGTGTAAATGCCCCCGCTTTGAGCATCATCCTGCTGATTATTAATAAAACACAAGACATAAAACAAAGCCCTGTCGTGCGAGTATGTATTGATGCCTCAGAAAGACAGAGGAAAATAGATAGATAGATAGATAGATAGATAGATAGATAGATAGATAGATAGATAGATAGATAGATAGATAGATAGATAGATAGATAGATAGATAGATAGATAGATAGATAGATAGATAGATTAAACCTTTATTGATCCCACAGCGGGGAAATTTACAGTGTAACAGCAGCAGCAAATAGAACAGAATAAAAAGGAGAGCAGCACACAAATGAGATGCTGTGTTTATGTGAGAGAAAATGTGATTTTTTTATGAGATACAGATAAGGAGATACAAATCAACATACAAAACATTTCAAGAAAATACCACAACCACAGCTCTGAAGCAGCCGCTGCCTGTGCAGACTTACAGAGCTGCACTGTGGAGGTGGACAGATTGTGACGACAGGTGCTCCTCAGCAGTTTTCTCTTTCTAAATGGAAACCCACGCCAACCCCCACCCCCTGCCTTAGTCCAGTCCCAGCAACTCTACTTATCTCAGCTATAGACTTCTCTTCTCTTTCAGTCTGTATCCACATCCCTTTATACTCTGCCCCAAGAACATGTGGCCATGAAATTATCTCTGCTGTGTATTGAATCAACTAAATCATCAACAACAAACCACTCTGCTGACCACTAATCCACAGTCTTTCTGATCAAGTCAACAAAAAAACTGACATGAATCTATGCAACAATAAATACCGAGCAGTGTGTCAAATATATAATTCAAAGGAGTTCTATATACATTATTTAATTTATTTTGAGACACAGAGTGACAACAGCAGCAGTCTGACCTGCTCCAAGCCCATTTCCCAAATACAGCTAAACTGCATTCTCCATTGTGTTTTTAATAGAATGTATTTTCTCCAGGTAAGGTGACGTTGTAGGAAAGTTTTCCATTTTCAAGGCACCACAAAGTCCACATTAGTAGGTGGAGAGGATGATAATGCCCCTGTTCACCCAGGAGACAGATTTAGTCATTTTTATTACTAAGTTTCATTTTCACTTGCTGTTTGATTATGTTTCAGTTGGTTTGGGTTAAAATGCAACCCTTCCATGTGTTTATCTAATCAAACTTAATATATGATTGGTTGGACAGTTGGAAAGAAAAATATTAATGGCAAAAACTGAGCTTTGTGTTTGTTCAGACAGAGTCGAGGTCCTTTTCTGTCCAAACGTTTACTACTAAGTCCAAATAACTTTCATTCATTCATTCATTCATTCATTCATTCATTCATTCATTCATTCAGCTCCACCAGCCTCTACAGATCACCACTGCTGTTCATCTCCTCCTCAGAGACCTCTCCTACAGGTTATAAAGCTCAGTGTCAGAAGGTTTGTTCTTACCTTCTGAATGTGATCATGTCCAGGTCGATCCATCTTTAAAGTAGATCGCAGCGTTCAAACCAAAGCGGGCCGGAAGTTGTCGATGTCCGTCGGCCGGAAGGCCGTTGATCACTTTCATCCTTTCCAGGCAATTTTAAAATCCAGTAAGAGCGTCTAGCAGTCTAATTCAACCTGGGAGCGACGTAAGTCATCACGAACTTTAATTAGTTCCGGCTGCTTCAGTTCAGAACTTCAAATCCACGTCAGAAGACTTCGGCCGTCTCAGCTCCGCCCACCGGCACTAGGTCCTCCGGGAATATCCGAGATGTAACCACCTAAATCCTGCTCCAGCTCCTGCTACCTGCCGTACAACTTTCGGGTTCCAGTCCACTGTCACCGCCCACCAGAGTGACTTTATCGTCTTTTTTTAAAATTTTTTTTTAAAAAATCTTTTATTTTCATTTCAACAAAGCGTCACATGTTAATTACATTGCATTTTAGAGATTTACATTTCAGTAAACATACATAAAACACAAAGAACAGCAAATAGAAATATAATAACATAAATAAATAAAAATAAAAATAAGGGGTCTGCTAGAATGGGGTAATAAATTTGTATTTTTCTAAGATTCTTAATGTTTTTATCAATTTTTTATTCATTTGATTTAATTTTTCAATAGTTTTTAGGTAACTTTGGAAATCTGTAGTTTCAAATACATAAAAGGAGGGTAATTTCTTTAGCCAAATCATCTTATGAATACAGAATTTTGCTAGTATACAAATCAGATTAATAATATATATTTCATCAACAGAGAAATTAAGGTTGTTAAAGTAAAATAAAATATCTGTTTTTTTGAGTATGGTTTCTTTTTTAAGTATTCTTGAGATATATCTTTCTAAATGGAACCAAAAGGAAGTGGAGTGAAAACAATCAACAAATATATGCTCGACAGTTTCTCCTTCACAATCACAAAAAGTACACCGGTTATTTATGTCTGGTATAAAAGGATATATATTTGCTTTAACAGGATAGTATCGTGACTTTATAGTCGATCCAACGGCGCAACGTGCAGCTCCAGGGCCCTCTGCCAGTGAGGCCCTTTTCCTCCAGCGGCGGCCATGAGGTAATTATATCAATTTGCTCTACTGGTAACTCTAAATTGTCCGTAGGTGTGAATGCGAGTGTGATTGTTTGTCTGTCTCTGTGTTGGCCCCATGATTGACTGGTGGCCTGTCCACAGTGTCCCCGGCCTTCATTCAAAATCAGCTTAGATAGGCCCACTGCGACCATACAGAGGATTCAGTGGTGTCCATCCATAGAAAATGTTAAGGAAAGTGGACTTCATAGATGCTTCTAATAAGGCTTCCGCACACTCCCAGTGGCAACCGTCTGAAGTTTAGGGAAAACAGAAACCACATTTTGTTTGCAGTCAGATTGATTTTGATTATGCTGGTTGGGCTCCTTACAATCATCATTGAGTTGCTAACTACATACGGTAATTATATTTAGTATTATAGCTACATATGTAGAATTATATAGACAAGAACTGTTGATTTGAGAGATTAACCTGCCTACTTTAAATATAGGGGTATGACCCTATTGCATCGATGATTATGGGTTTAGATTTCCAGAGCATCACTCGGGCAGAGTCACCACCAAACACAGATGCATGCCATTTTGAAATAAATGCTTAAATCTGACAAAGTGTCTTGTCTGAAATACCTTGATATGAAATACATTGATAATATACCACAAACTAATGTAATCTGGGACAAGATTTTTTCCATCATATGCATAATTGAGAATGCAGTTTAGGAGTATAGGAGCATCATTTTTGGAAGACAGGG
The DNA here is from genome assembly GCF_022539595.1 of Amphiprion ocellaris. Taxonomy (NCBI): domain Eukaryota; kingdom Metazoa; phylum Chordata; class Actinopteri; family Pomacentridae; genus Amphiprion; species Amphiprion ocellaris. The sequence goes on along the minus strand of NC_072778.1, from coordinate 8,685,983 downwards.
CTACTTACTGATCTATCAGATCACTCAGTCATTTTACTAGTTAAATATTTGGTGTAATGAGTTGGTATTTGTGTTTTATTTTGGGAATTCAAAGTATACAGACTAATTTGGCTAGTTATATTTTTGCACTCAGCTCACATTTCCTGGACATGGTCTTAGTATTGTGTGACAATTAATTATGAGGTGTGATCAAAAGCTTCAAGACTGTTCCCGATGTACATGCATAGAGTACAACATGTGTGGGCAGCAATCGCAAAGAATTGTGAGACCATGTGACAACAAACTATAGCCAAGACAAAAAACATTCTGTGTCACTCACCAGCCCATTATAAACCAACTTGATGTTCATGATGATCACTAGAGAGGATACGTCAGTTTGAAAGAGCTCACAGTTTTGAAAACCACACAAGAAGGGCGAGTTGAGAAAACTCTTATCAATAGAATAAACACTGAATTACATATTTAGGTGAAAAGGTTGCTTTTAAATTCATCTCAGTTAATTAGACTTCAGAACAACAAAATCGGTCCATCCATTTTCATATTTGGAGTTAGGTCACAATGGCAGCAGGATGAACAACGCATTCCATGTGTCCCCTTCGCCAGTAATGTTTTCCAGCTCCTCCTGGGGGATCCCAAGGTCGCCTCCCAGTTGGATGTGCCTAGAAAACCAACAAAGGGAGGCATCCTAATCAGATGCCTCTACCACCTCAGTTTGCTCCTTCTATTGAGAAGGAGCAGCAACAACTGTACACCGAGCTCCCACCGAATGTCTGGGCTCCTCACTCCTATCTCAAAGGCTGAGCCCAGCCACCATATGGAGGAAAGTGATTTCCGCAACTTGTATCCACAATCCCATTCTTTCTGTCACTACCCAGAGCTCACCATAGATGAGGGCTGGAACACAGACCGACTGGTAATTCGAGAGCCAGTGAAACACTTGCTTTTGCTCCAATCCATCTTTCCATCTCCTGCACCATTTTCCTGTTCACTCATGAAAGGGATCCTAAGATATTTATTCTCTTTCTTTCACTTGGCCCAGCAATTTACTCCCATCAACAATATCGACATCACAAATGTCATCTGATTTTGTGATTTGGATTAATGCAAATGATGCTATGGATTGTCTTTTTAAACAGGTATATGTGCGCTTAAAATAAACAGATTTTAAAGGTTATCAGTGGTGAAACATCTGACCATCAGCTAACCCACAACCTACTCACAGCTAAACTATTGTGTTATCATCAGCTTACTAATGTGGTGAGAATAAACTTACATCTGCCAGCTACCTACCAACATCTAACAAGTGCTTGGCATCTAACCTTTTAACAATGATGACAGCAACAAACATAAAAACAACTATCTGAAATTATACTTTTGACCAATTGGTAATCATATGGAACAATTCAGTTTCAAAAAGAAACTTCAAATCCGCTAAGTATCTTCTACATTATTGAATTTTTCTGTTCTTCTCCCCTCTGCCAGAGATCCCTGGCAGACTTTGCAATTACCTTTATCATTACACAGTTGAATGAACAAATACTGCCCACAGCAATTTGGAAAAAGAGGCCTTCGCATTAAACTCCAACTGAAAAAGTCATTGTGGTTTAGAAGCAGAGGCATACACATCAGTGACCTGGAGTCTAGGACATGCCCTCCTCAAATTTCAAATGGGAATCACTCAAATGCATTCTTTAATTACTGAAATTAAAGTCCATTATATATGTTTTTTTTTCCTTCCTGAAGAAACAGAGAATCAAAAGGGATTAACAAAACTGTTAGTTCATTTCATATGACAGTTTTAAAGTACTGTTAAGTAAATAGAAAATCACTGATGTTACAGTTTCAAAGATTTATCAAAAAAAGAAACAAATTACGCCACTAGAGAGATATAATTGTATCAATAATTAAATATCAGCTGTAATCCTCTTCCCTATGGTTGTTTATCTCTGTCTGTGATATCAAAAGAGAAATTAATTTGGAAAAAAAAGTTGCAGTACATTCTGAACCATTTCACAGACATGAAATAAAAAATATGGCCATCTTATTGCCCTTTCTGCAACTTACACTGCTTTCTTTATGCATTATAAGACTCAGGCTTTAAACCTTAATAGCTTTTGTCATCCTCCCAGCATAGTGGGAATCATTGTCGCTATGTTAGCAAATTTCCTTAATGCTGCAGTGTTCCTGTATTCAATTAAAGGTCCATTGTTTTGGAGATGAAGGGCAGGTATGGTTAATGGTATTAATATTGTAAACTGTGGTTCAGACTAAAAATACCCATTGTAGTTGAGCATCAATAATTTAGCCGAAGAGAACAGAATCATTCTCTTGCTGAAAATATGCTTTCCACAACATTGGAATATAAAATTTGAACTGCCTTGTAATCAGTGTACTGAAGTATGTTTCAAATTCTATCTGGAAAATGCTCACATATAAAGTCGTTTAGAAAAATATTTGGACATGATGACAAAGACAGGAACAATACAGTCTGATTAGACTTGAATATTCTGGTTGTTGCTCAGATGAATAATTAATAGTTATTTCTTTATGATTAAAATGACTGCATAAACCACAAGCTTGTTTGTTTTGTGAACATTTTAGCAACCTGCTCTGATTAGTCCACAGTCACGATAAATATACACAGATCACGATGGCGTCTGTCAAGAGGTGTGGTCTATTAGGCTGAGCAAGTAAGGACCGGAGTAACTCTGAGAAAGGCCAAGCTGTGATGCTGAGACGAGTTGGTTAAAACATCTCTGAAACAACAGGTCTTGTGGGGTGCTGGAAGCATGCTGTGGTTTATCAAAAGTGGTCCAGGGAAGGTGCCCAAGGCTCATTAATGAAAACGCTACTGCTGGCTATGATAGAAATACACCAGCATGTGAGTGTCAGAACTGGACCAAGGAGCAATGCGAGACAATGGCCTGATCTGAATAATCCTACTTTATTTTACTTTTATGATCCCTACTCCAGCCCCTGCTCTTCTTCCCTCTTCTCCCTCTTTTTCCTTCTTTCCCCCTTGGTTCCTGATCTGTTTATCTGTTTTGACCTGTCTGTCTCATTGGCTCCCTCTGTCTGTCTGTCACCTCTCCCCCCTGTCTCTCTCTCTTCCTGTTCACTCGCCCTCCTGCGCTCCCTGTTTCACCTGCCTGTACTCTGCTACCTGCTGATTACTGCAATGAGTGTCAGCTGCAGTAATCAGCTAACTCAGGACACCTGTTCACAATCACCTCATGCAATATAAAGCTCGGACCATAGATTCTGGTTTTCCCCACTGAGCCTGCTATGTCCTGACTGCTTCAGCTCCATATAGCAACTCTCATCTTCATTATTGGCACTACTGGAACAGCTAGCTGAATGAATTCAAATGCTATGAATTACTGCCCAAAGAAGACAAAAATGGAAAAAAACAGTCCTGCCTATAAGGGGAAAAACAAACAACTTCAAGAATCCAAAAAGAATAAGGATAAAATGTGTTTTTCTGATGTGGTGGTTTCAATAAATTAGACAGAATCCTTGATCTCTGGCAATGAAATATCATCTATTTCTTTCCCTTTCCCAATACAATGAGAGGTTGATGTATAAAAAGAAAGGAACACTGATTACAAATCCATCCTTTTCTACACTAGGATTGATGAAAATAAGCAAATGTAAAAAGACTGCAAACAACACAACCAACCCCCTCCCCAATACTGCCAACAAACAATCACTACCCCTCACATACCAATCTAGGGCTGAAATATAATGTCCTTTTCTTTTATATTAAGGATAATGGGGAAAAAAATTCAATCTTTTCTCCCTGCCTTTTATTTCTTGTTTCTTTTGATTCATGCACATCTTCATCAAAATTCTATTATGAAGAACCGTTTCTCACAAATGTCAAAGTCCTGGTTCTTAGGCTTTTGTCTGTGACCTGCACTGGATATGGGTTACTCTGAAGTGAAATGTTTAGGAGGCACTCTTGCCCAAACAACTGCTCTTAGTACAACTCCAACATGAGCACTGTAGGCAGCAATTTCCAGAAAAACAGTATAGCGAAGGTTTGTGAAAACCCCTGAGGACACTGGACAGCTGGAAGTCCCGATCACTGAATAGCTGCAGTTCTTTGGACCATTTTGTGGTTCATACATTCACAACGGAGGCAAGATGATGATAAATTGATTTTAAGAGCCAGGTCTCATGCCTAACACTGTCAGGACCCCCTGGTGTCACATTTTAACCCACTGGGTACTTATTAGTAAAACTGACTCAACAGGAGTGGCAGCATCGAATAATAGCATAGGTGGCACCAATGACAAAATACACATTTGCCGCGATTCCACAAGCATATACTCGTCGCGGTACGGCTCAGCTCGTCTTTGTTTGCGAGCGTTTTCATATGGATTAGTGCATGGTGCCGGGCACGATTTTCCGTACCTTCTCTGCTGAGGTTCCAAGCGAGATGAAGTGAGCCGAGATGTGACGTCTACATAGTGCAGGCCACTGATTGGACAGGAGTGCAGGCCACTGATTGGACAGGAGTGCAGGCCACTGATTGGACAGGGAGTGACGACACACGAGAGCGACTCCAGCACCAAAACAAAACCGGCATTAAAAAAAAAGCTAAAGAGCAACGGTGTGCAATTGCTCTTCACAGAACTCTCTGTTCGTCCTAATTTTAATATGACAGCCAGACCTGTACTGTGGGTGAATGAAGAGGTCGAGACTTTTCTGTTTCTGGTGGTGGACCAAAGAATACAGAGGGAGCTGGACGGAGAAAGTTTATCAGGAGGTCTCTGAGCGGATGGCCACCCACGTATACCGTAGACTATATATAAAGAGAACAGAAGCAGTGTAGGGAAGAGCTGAAAAAGCTCAAAAGTGACTATCGGTCCACCAAGGACCACAACGGCCGGCGTGGGTCAACCAGGAGGTGTTGGAAGAGGTTTAATGGAAGCTATTTACTGGCACTGCACCGGCGAGCAACAGGAGGGAGACTCAGCTGCTGCATTGTTGGAGACGTTTGACAACGGTGAGTGTTTTGTGACTTCAAGAAACTTTTACATCATTTATCCCATTGGTGGCAAGCTTCTTTTAAGCAAACAAGTATATTTAGAAAGTAACGTCGTTGTCTCCTGTAGCAGACAATAAACTAGCTAGTTAGCCAGCAGCGCTAACTAGTTAGCCATCAGCGCTAGCTAGTTAGCCATCAGCGCTAACTCCGTGCTCCGCTTGTATTTCGTGCTGCTGTTTCTAACCTTTAGCTCTCAGAAGCTAATACTTCAGTCAGCATGACGAACTAAGCTAGTGGTCTTACAGGTTTATTTTTTTCACAAGTTACAATGTCGTGTTTTTCGTGTGCTTAGGGTGAGTGTTTATTTCTGTTCAAGAATCCTTTCCATGTGCGAAGCCTGCTCCACCTCCGTCATGGAGCCCCCAGCTCCCCTGCCTCCTCTCCGACACCAGCAGCGGCTCCTCTCCAGCACTAGCTTCGACATCAGTACCAACTCGGACACCGACACTGTCAACATCAACCTCCAGCACGTCACAGCAACGTCTTATCACTGGTAAGACACGGTAAACAGAGACCATGGTTGATTTTCGCATTATTATTATTACTACAGATGTAAATGCCTGCAAGCATGATCAGAACAGCGAGACCAATGACCAAGAATTCAGGCAGGTGTAAATGCAAACTGTGCAGCATACCAGCTCAGGAATGCCTGATGAAAGTGTAGTCACGTGAACTCCAGCAGTTTTCGCAAAATGGTAGTATTTCATTCCCAAAGAATGTGAAAGAGCTGATTTTATCCATTTACTTCTTTTTGATGATCTGTTGCTAAAAACGTCAATTGGATTGTATATAAAAGTACAAAAGTACAGTAATTGAAGGCTTACTCCAACTATAACCATAACCACTATACTGCTTAACCAAACTCTAATGGTCCACAAAACTTACTACCATTATATAATTTAATGTATTAAATGGTTTACTCTCAAAGATGTAATTTTGTCAACAAATAGCAGTGTACAGATAACAGATGTAGCATGCCTATGAAAAATATTTACGTTTCTTGCAAGTTGTCCCCTTTATTTCCTTTTCAACGCCAAGTCATGAGTCATGTTATTAAACTTTTTTTGACAAGAATTTAAAAAACGCATTCTTTCATGTTTAAGTGAAAACATGCTGCTGCAAGATAATGTTAATTTAAAAATCGAAAAGGTAAAATAGGCAATTGCATAAGAATTTACTTCCTTCAAGTCATTGTTTTAGTAGATGCATTTACAGCACTGAGTCTGCGCAAAGAGGTCTCCATTGGCTTTGCATATCTAGACATTGCGATACCTCAGCCTTCTTTGCAGAACTGTCAAGTTGCACCAGAATTGTAGATTAAAAACCCTTTTCAAGTCTAGTTACCAATTCTTAAATGGACTAAGGTCTGGGCTCTGACTCGGCCACTTCACAGCATTCATTTGTTGTCTTTAAAGGATTTCTGTTTAACTTTGTGTGCTTCAGGTTATTGTCTTGTTGTAAAGCCAGTCTTCTCCCAAGTCACAGTTCTCTTGCAGAATACATCAGATTGTCCTCCAGGACTTCCCTTTACTTTGCTGCTTTCATTTTACCCTCTGTCTTTACAAGCCTGCTGCCGGGAAGTGTCCCCACTTCATGATGTTGCCGCCACCATGCTTCACAGTTGATGTGCAGTTTTTGGTGGCAGCCAAACATAGCAATCAGACTAAGGTCTTACTAGGCCAAAAAAATCTTCTTCCAGTTGACTAAAGAATCTCTCACATGCCTTCTGGCAAATTCTATATGAGATATAACGCAAGCTTTTTTCTTCTTTACCACCCTCTCATAAAGCTTTGTCTGGCGAAGAGCAGGCAAGAGCTGTTGTATGCACAATCTCTCCCATTTCATCTTCTGGATCTTGTCACTCAGAGGAGTTATAGGTGTCTTGGTGGCCTCCCTCACTAGTCTCTGTCTTGCACGATCACTCAGAGGAAGGCCTGATGTAGGCAGATTTACATATGTGTCATAGTCCTTCCATGTTTTAATGACGGATTTAACCGTACTCGAAAGGATATTCAGTGAGTTGGAAATTTTCTTGCATCCATCCTCTGATTTATGCTTTTTCATAACCTTTTCACTGACTTGCCTGGAGCGTTCTTTTGTCTTCATGATGTAGTTACAGTGACTATACCTTCCAGAAACAGTTGTCTTTACACTACAATCACTTGAGACACATTCACTGCACTCAGATATCCATCTCACTCACTGTGTGACTTCTAGCACCAGTTGGTGGCATTTGTGTTGAATTAGGTGAGTCACTTTAAAAAGGTATAAATACTTATGCAATCACAAATTTTATATTTGATATTTTTACTGAATTAATGTTATTTTGTAGGAATCGGTTTTCGCTTTGACATGAAAGAGTCTGCTTTTGTAAATTGTTTTCAGAAAAATCTTCTAAATTGACCATGATTCAATATTGAAAGGCTAAAACTTCCTTGAGGGGTGAATATTTCTTATAGGCACTGCCCAAGGGTTCATGGCAACACACACAAAAATCATACACATTATGTCTGGCTATCAGTAGCTCAGTGAACCTGGACTAGTTTGCAAAATAAAGGGCGGTTTGAATTGAGAATTAAAAGCATAATTATTTCGAGCAACCTCTTTTAGTCTTTTTTTTATCCTTTACTTTTGTGTGTCTTCCTCTTTCTTACTCTAGGATCTGCACAATTATGAGGCTATGGAGAACAAATTATACACATTTAAGTATGAATTACTGAATTAGAACATGCACTGTAATAAGTATGACATCAGTGCTAACACAGAAACCCCTCTCTGACTTAGGGGTCGATTCAAATAATTGCATTCAAAGTGCATCATGTGACACATATTCCTGAGGGGCAACAACCCAGACGCCCTTGATATGTCTGTTCATGTACTCTCAAAGGAGTGCCTCTTGACTTATGTCACAGATTTATTTTACAACAAGAAAATTGGTATTATCAGTGACCTCAGTGACTTTAGACATGATTATTAAAGGTCAGTAACAGATAAATTAGGGTTTTTAATTTAAAGTTTCCACCACAAAGTACAGTATGTACTTGCTCATCTTACTTATGATGTTCACTAAAGTAGTACAGCACACTGTAGGTGTCTTTAAGTGCCACTGTATGCTGCATCCTGTTAGCTCTTGTATATAATGATATGAATATATATCAAGATGGTCACAGTGGCAGACACTTCATTCCATCTTCAAGTCGTACTTCAGTGATCTCTTCTGTTGATGTGTCTATTTCCTTTTTCTTCATTTCCCCTGAGAAAGCATCAAACTGCTTTAGCGGAGGAAGCGAATCCCTATGGCCCTAATTTAGCAATACAATCTTTCATAATGGCCCTTATGAAACTCTGAGCTTGTTTGACACAGGAAATATAACAAAATGAGTGTTAGGAAACTATCACTTCAGACGCCAATCAAAATCAGTCCTTAATGAGGCGTGAATCAGGTACAGCACTGAAAGCAGCCACGCATGGACGAGGAAAAGCGTTTGTGTTTCCCCTATTAAACTTTAACGACGGTGCAAGTGCTTTGTGAAGTTTAGCAACGAATGATGCACTCAAGACAAAAGAGAACAGCAATGTGCTCCTTCAGCAAAACCGATTTACATAAGACCTTGTTTGACTTAACGTGCATTTATATGATTTTAATATGGGACAGAAGAGATGCAACATATTCCTGGCTGATGTCATTACATGGGATCCATGTTAAACCTTGAGGCCATGAAGATACTCCTGCACATTGTTTGATGTAATATGATGTGATCTGTAAGAACTTTTACAGTATATAGTATGCACAGCTTCAGCCACTAAATACAGTCATATATGCCAATAAACACATATGCCGTGCTGTATCAAATGAAATATGTTGCTCTTCTAATTGCCCATTAGCATCTAAATATTACCTTTTTTTAATTTGCAACCTACAGTGCTATTATTCCAAAAGGCACCAATTTTTTAAATTATTATTTTCTATAAATTTCTGTTATTTTTAATATAGAGTTACAGGTGACACTTTTGTTTTCCAATGGCTTAATCATATTTTGGAATAAACTCCCGCTTGACTTCTCATGTCCTTTCTCTTCAGAGTTATCGGCCAGTTTACCCAGTCCCAGCTCCCTCCCTCCCTCTGGATGGACAGAAGTGTGGTCATTAAAAAAGTATGAGCAACGAAACACCCCCAGGGGCCACAATATGGAACTGAATCACTCTGATTTCCAGCCGGCGGATTAAAAATAAATTGTGTCTAAAATATTCAGGGGGACGTTATTAGTGCAGCTTTGCAGTTTCTTTCCTCCATCAAGCAGCTCCACGGTCGAGCTGCTTTGCCTGCCTGGGGTTTTGGGTTCATCCAGGCGCCTAAACTCTTGGAAAAAAAAGAGCAAAGTGGTGGGAAAACAGGATAAATGAAAAAAACAGTAACAAGAGGAAAGAAAAAAGGTGATAAAAGTAAGAGATGCTGGGAAAGAAAAGAGTATGAGAGTGCTACAGAAGTCTTTTAGGATTTTCTGGTCAGGCATTACATCAGTAGACTACACACTTCTTGGACAATAATGCAGGTGAAGGTGGTTAAAAGTTAAAGAGTTTGGAAGGAGAATGTCATAATACAGTTTAGTTGCAGCAGCATTTAAATAGAAAGTCACAGGATACAACAAAGTAATGACTATAATGCGAAAAAGTGCATACTTTTCACATGGCATATAATACTGTGACGTAAAGTTTTGAAATGAGACAACGTGGAAGATTAAAGAGAAGACTGTGAGCAAAATGCGCTGTAGGCAATGAGAGACAGATACGTGTAGGTTAAAGTGAGCAACCCGGGAAGCATCGGCGAGTCACAGAGAGAGACGGGAAGCCGGATGTCTCTGCTGTTAGATGTTTTACTGCTGTTAGCTCAGATTTACTTCAAACCATCAAAGTATGCTTACAGATGCTTCCAGCTGTCTGGAATTCCTTCCCCTCGTGCATTCTACCTGTCACAGAGCATAAATTTTCCTGGACAAGAGTAACTGTAAAGATGTTTTATCAGCAGCATGCCAGTTGGACTGTGAAACTCCATTACTGCCTATCTTCAGTAATGGAATTTGGAAATTTTGAATTTGTCTGAAAACTAAGATTCTTGAAGCCTTTCTTCTATGATTGAAATTATGTATTATAAACAAAGATGGGAACTTCTGTTGCAAACTTACCTGGAATTATAGTAATACTGTGCCACATTCACTCATCATATTAATCTTGTCACGGGACCTTTACGAATTTTGTTTGGATTATGAATATATTTAGTTAATCAACTGACTAACTACACCTTTTTAAAAAAAAATGTTTATTTGTAATGTCTCCATGTTCAGCTCAATTAAATTTTATTTACAGTATATAGCGCAAATTCACAAATTATGTCATCTCACAGCACTTTGCATATTAAGGTACAGACCTTATGAGTTACAAAAACAGAACAGAAAACCCACCAATCCAAAGGTGCCTGTGGATTCCCTATGAGCAATGGTTGGAAGGAACAAAAAACACCCCGAGAACAGGGAGGAGAAAAAGAACAAACTCTCACAGAACCAGGCTCAGGGAAGGCAGCCATCTGTCTCAACCGGTTGGGTGAGAGTTTTATATAATTTCTGTAATAATTTATGGTCTACATTTTAATGGCAAAGTGGTATAACCCACAACCGCTTCGAAAGTAAGACCGTTCTTGAAAATACAAAACTTTTAACCCATTTTTCTCAAAAACTAGAGAGGGTTAGACCACTCTGCTTCCAAATCCTTCTTTGTTTTCAGTGCCAATGATTAGTGTCAGTACAGAAAACTCTGCAGCCAGTATGTAGTAAGGTGGAAAGATAAGTAAGAGCTTTAGGTGAAGGAGGAGCATGCAGGGTGTTACCCCATCATCGATTTACAATTAATGCATATCTTTTCATAACCTCCATTTTTTTTCCCCAGATTTTTCTTAACTATGCAGAGATGCCATGGTCAGAACCATTGCCATTTCTACATTAAAAATATAAATAAAATTGCCACTGAGCACTACGTGTTTTCGGAATTATCTACTACTGAGGCCAGTAGTGTTGCATTCATTTGTCAGGATTCATCCATTTGGCAGAATTAAATCCTGCTAATGGGTATGATCACTTATCTTGTCTTCAAAGAAGTGATGACATGGCATTGAATGTAAAATGAGAAAATCTAATGTGAGTGCATATAAATGCTCGGTCAGGACGCAGCTAATCAAGAGTAGGTAAGAGATTTGTTTTTACTATCTGCTGTTATAAAAAAAAAAAAAGGAACTTTAGAACCAAAGACTATCTCCCTGCCAAAGCTCTGATAGAGCAATCATCATGATTATTCTGAGCACATCGCAGCTTCTACTAAACCACATCCACACATTGGGGACAGCACACAGACACTGGAAGATTAGCAAAGGCTGTAGAAGAAAGTATTGTGGTCAATTTTAAATAAAAACAAATGAATTAGGCTTTGTATACAATCTGCAGGGCATTCAAGTTTAAGCAGTTTGTGTATGGCACAATGCAAACCAAAACAAGGGATTTTTAAAAATGTTTTATTTTTAATAAAACAGCTTGCATAGAAACCAGTAACACATTTCTAACCATAGCCTGGTAGCAGCTGCATAAACACGTCTGCAACATGTCCTTGAGTAATCAGACTATTTGTTGAAGCCAAGTTATGGTACTTGCCTTCTGAGGACATGCCCATACTGACATATTCAAATACTATCAGTCAAACCTAAACCTAGCCTGATCTTGACCTTAAACCAAGTCTACACCCTAAAATTTATTGTGTTTTATTATGGGGACTTGCTTTTAATCCCCATAATGTGACAGAGTAAACGGATTTATGTCCCCAAAACAGGAGTAATACAGGTACATACACACACACACAGTGAATGGAAAGCAATCATGCTGTGATGTATATTTCATCACCTGTTTCTCCATTCAACATTAATGCATTGCTTTAGTAAGGCCGCACACCTGCTCCTGCGCCAGCAAAGTTGTACGTCTGCACTTTCTGCCACAGCCCCCACCTTGCCGTCCGTCCCACTCTGTCCCTTCACAATAAATCACTCTCCACCTATTTTCCATCTGCATGCATCACCACCGGCAGCCCCATTCAGTCACTTACCCCCTCGGCTGCTAAGGATCCTCCTGTCGCTGCTTAAGTGCGTCCAGTATATCTCTTTAGTTTTTAGACTGAACACCAGTTGGAACACTTTGAATTCCAAGTCTTATTTTGAAGGCTGGGATGCATTTGCAGCCACGTGAAACTGATTTATTTATATACATAGCTTAATATCAGCACTTTGGGGAGATTGGTGTATGAGTTTTAGACATGATAATATAACAGTTCCCCTTAAAGCCATGATCGGTGCAAACATCCGCACAGTTTTGACTTTTAATGCTTCATGTCACCAGTCGCAATGTGACCCATGAAACATGAAGGTTATCAGGCTTTGAATCCTCCCACAGTTCGAAAACATACTCAGGTTAATTGGTAACTCTAAAATGTCTATAGATGTGACTGTGAGTGTGATTGTTTGTCTCTATATGTAGCCCTGTGATGGACTGGCGACCTGTCTGGGGTCCCCTGCCTTCACCCTAAGCCAGCTGAGATAGATTCCAGCCCCCCAGTGACCCTAATGAGGATTAAGCGGTGTATAGATAATGAATGGATGGATGGATGGATTGCAAACAATATGAGCATATTTACCTTCAAATATTCAAAACACTATGAAGCTCTGCCATCAAACTGCTTTGCTTGACTGATCAACATTGAACAATTTCAGAAAATTTTTATTTTTTAAATGTGCTAAATGTTGCAAGAATTGGAACTAACCTCTATTGAAATGCTGCCAAGACATTTTTTTTGTACCACAAATTTGCTCACACATTTTCAAATATCCCTCCATAACAATCGTTTTTCCAAAGATCCAGTCACTTACTGGACAACAATTCAGTTCTTTAAATATTATTTCTTACCTAAGGAAGCGAGTATATGTAAGCTGACAGTCAAGACAAATATACCTGTGTGCCTCATATGATGCATCCCTGCTTGGTCATCAGGTAAATCCAACACTCACGCTGACAAATCCATTCATCTCCTCAGTTTCTCATATTGCAAGCCTTGCATTTACCACTGACCTTGAACTTTTCTTGCTGCCTCCTGAGCCTCACTTCTAATGGAACAGGACGGGCTCGCATGGCCATCACTTCACACATCAAACCTAATCAGGCATTCAAAATGGCCTCATCTCCCCATGTAAGCTGCAGCTTAACACTGTGTACTGATTAATCTCAGCCGGTAACACTGTTTGTCCAGTTCACCATCCTCCAGCTCCATCTCAGAGTTCCTCCCCTTTAAAAAACGAAAACAAACAAGGGGCTGTGTGTGTCAGGTGAGTGTGTATTCATCCATGTCTGTGTGTGTGCACGCGTGTTTGTGAGTGTATACACGCCATCTGCTCTGCAGCGGAGAATATTACAGCATGAGATCAGAGGTCCTGGAGCAGATGTGCCAGAGGAGGGGGTTGACATTGACAGAAATGGGAGCAGAGGTGAGGTCGGCGGAGGAGTTCATCAGCATTTCACTGAACTCATTAAGAAAAAGTAGCATTTGTATATTTACATAAAAATGTTTTGACACCCCAGAAATATGGCAAAACCTCAGAAATGATTCTTTGACCCATTGCCTTGTCATTACATCTTTAAAACTGAGTTTGTGTAATACATGCTGTAAGCTAAAAGCATGTTTTTTGAAGGATGTTTGCATATATGGAGACAATGTAGTTTGTTTTTGCTTTGTTCCTTTTCTGTGGCAACTTCTTGAGCCTTCAGCATCATTTTATGGTTAGATCTCTATATGTCTTCTCGACAACTGATTAAACTCTATCTGCAAAAGCCATGGTTGGTCCTCCTGGAAAAACTAGCTAGGGTCTACAAAGTGAAGTTAGTTTTTGTTCTGGATCTTGATTAGACAAAGATGGTAAGCAGCATTTGTACAACATGCTCTCTGCTATAACCTTGGAATTTTCAGTCCTATTAGACATGATGGCACCGATGACTTGATACCATAACAGCACTTCTTCAGCAGCTCCCTTATCAGAAACCCAACATAGAAGCACCTTAGTTGTTTGTATATGTAACCCGGGTAGATGTATATGTAACCTCAGGTTATTAATAATGTGTTTTTAGCCAGTATTTTGAGATAGTCCCTTAATTTGTCTGTTCTCGCAGGAGAATTAGTACCTTAAATTGGCCACAAGGTGGTAGTAGAGGTCCATTATTGTCCTTAAGTTCCTTCGTGCGCGAAAAAGTGCTAGGGGTGGCCATCTTACCGAAATACGCCATGTTTTCTTTCTCTTGCCGCACCCAGTCTTGTGTGGATGCTACGCTCCAGCTAGAGCTGGATTTACGGTACTTAGACAACAGACCATAAAAGAGGTATTTTGCCACTAAAGTTAACTGCAGAAGTTACGGAAGTAGACAAGAACCATCAGACATCTTTGAACCACGTAGAAATCGATATTCCGGTGAGTTATGGGTGTTCTTCAAGGTTTTACCATAGCATGCTAACGCTAGCAAAGTGAAGCTAAAACTGGAAACACGCGCCGTAGTCTGTCTAAAAAAACAGTCGGGATAACTTTGATAGGAATTAAATGGTTTTCCGTTGATATCTTTTAACTGTTTTATGTATTTACTGAGTTATATGTTGTTGCTACTTGAGTAATTTGCTGCTGGCTAGTTAGATGCTGCATATGTTCAAATGCTAGAGTACATTTCATGCGGCTAGACTGAGTTACTGAGTCTTAGTATTGTGTTAAACTGTAAAATATGTTGCATTATCGGCTGTAGGCTGAGGGAAGAATGCATTTAAATTCAGAAGGTTATATTGTTCATCTATGATATGCTGTATTGTTATGTGTACAGCCTGTTATGAGCCAAGAAAGGACTGGCAGAATGGCAACTTTATTGGAGTAAATGTATTTGACACTTATTATGTATTGTATGAGTAATTGCCCTGCACATCCGTGTAGGCTGTTTTTTTTTTTGAGGATTCTCATCAGCGGGACTCCGATCTTCATCCATCTGCTGTGTGTTGATGTCCATCCACGTTCACATCTCCATCACGCTGGGATCGGCCATCACCTCGGACCGTCTCATCGGACATTCATCATAAGGGGGCGGTAAGATTTTTTTCTCTGAGTGCACTCAATATTTTTTTTTGTTGTTGTTGTTGTTTTGTTGCCCAGGGGTTTGGGTTTGATTTTCCTGGCCGGTCAGTTGTGGGTGAACAAAGACATTTTTATCCTTAGAACTGTTGGCGAACTCGATTGTGATCCTTGCGGACTGTCAGTGGATACAATGTTTTGGTCGTTTCATCATCAATAAGCTAACTGTGTGGCTTCAGTATATTTTTTTTCCTAAAAATTTACAGTCTGTTGTCATTGTGTGTTTTTGGGGTGACTCTATTCTTAACAAAATTCCTTCCCGAACCAGAATTACACCTTAAGATTTCAGAACCGAAAGGGAGGGCTACATATACAATCCAGCCAACAAGGTCAGTGAGCTTAACTGTGACTTCTCCTTTATGTCCTGCTGCTAACTGCAATATTTAAAACTAACTGGCTGTCAGAAACAGCTGCTGCTTTGCAATAAAACCTAACGTGTTTCAGCAGATGAACAGTTTTAATGTGAAGTTGCAGCATAACAATGTTTAATTTTATTAGTGTTAACAGACCTCTGCTGCAGCCTTAGAAGCATCGTGAGTAAACAGAGAAGCTGATATCAGGGGGATAAAGTGTTTTAAAAGTATGCTGAATTAAATGCATGCACTAATTCATGTGAATCTCTTATATGGGAATTTCTGATTCTTGAATTAACATTGAAAACTACAGTATAAAGAGATAATTACTGATTATAAATACAGCAAATGGTTGAAGAAAATTTAGAGCATAAATAATATCAAAAATGAAGGCTTAATTTCATCAAATCTTACTACTTCAAAGCCCCTAAAAAAGTGGTTTCAGAACTATTAATTAAACGCCCTCAGCTCAGCTCCAGATAATCTGCATCACCAGAACTGTTTGGGTGAGGATTCACAGTGACACTGCTGGCAACATGAGCAAACAGCCTCATAAGTGTCATCATGCTTTGATTTAAATGTTGTTTTCGAAGGGATAGAGGTCGCTTAGAGGTGAGGTGGTGGCACACAGAAATATGTGGCATCACATTTTTACAGTCTGTCTTCTGTGCTGGCCACTTCGGACCTCTGAGAAAGGCACCAAACACTCATGTGAAATCAGAAAAACTGTTCCGACTCTGGCAGAAAATAGCATGCTCTCGTTGGATGCCATTACTCATAATAGGAATCCTACTGAGATTTTTTTTTTTCAGAGCTTTTAGGTACAGTGGACAGATTCGCATTCTGGATGGAGTAACCTCTCCAACAGAACAGGTCATCCTGCCTTTGTCGCCTTGCTGCAGAAGGCATTGTGTCACCTCAGCCTATGCTGGCAGATAAATGGAGAAGCTCAGGATTAGTTCAGCTTTTGTGGGGGTATTTTTGTCACCATGCGCATCAACATTCACACCAGCAGCAGCATTTCCAGTTCAATTAGCATTCACAATGCATCCAAAAAGCATTACAAAAGCATGACCACCATCCTCTGCATCGGAGTGTGGTACAGAGACAATAATACCTTTTAATCAGGGTTGGTTAATAAAATCTGCAAAAACCCTGCTGTACGTGCTATTTCACAAGATTGTTATTGTAATTGTAAACTCCTGAAATCCATTCATACATTTAGCAGCAAAGTCAAAGTTCATTATATATATTATATCCAAGTGTGGAGAAATGAAATTAATTCTTCAGAATTCTTGTCGAGGCTCGGCTCACTAAAATGAGATCACATTTATGCAGTTGTTCACTGACTGATTTTAAAACAGCATGAGACAGCCACATACACTACCATTCAAAAGTTCGGGGTCACCCAGACAATTTCATGTTTTCCGCGAAAACTCACACTTTTATTCATGTGCTAACATAATTGCACAAAGGTTTTCTAATCATCAGTTAACCTTTCAACACCATTAGCTAACACAATGTAGCATTAGAACACAGGAGTGATGGTTGCTGGAAATGTTCCTCTGTACCCCTATGTAGATATTCCATTAAAAATCAGCCGTTTCCAGCTAGAATAGTCATTTACCACATTAACAATGTCTAGACTGGGTTTCTGATTCACTTAATGTTATCTTCATTGAAATAAATGCTTTTCTTTCAGAAACAAGGACATTTCTAAATGTAGGTAATGAATCCAATAGTCATTTTGTGAGGGTCTCAGATTCAAATATTCATTTCCCATTTTGGCAAGTATTTGCCCTCCTAAAGTAGTGTGAAAGATCGTTGGCTTGCCTCAAGAGAAAACTTTTGCACTTTGATAAGACGTCTCTTCACAGAGAATGAGCAAAGCAACACATCATCACCTTCCACGTCAATCTGAAAGTCTGAAAAAAGTGCGAAAAGGCAAGCTGCCAGAAACAATGACCTTCCATCTCCAGTATATTATTCTGTGAATCTCTAGTGTGTAAGAAACTAAGGTGAAACTTCAATTACCCTCCTGTCTGCTGAGATGAGGCTTTTTTTTTTTTCGGAGGGGAGGAGTATTGAGCCGCAGGTGAAAATGTTTAATCAGCTTCCGCACTTGGAATGAGATAACGTCGTTGGTTGAGCACAGTGGCGGTAGGGGTGGAGTGGGCTGTATGTGGCTGCTACTACGAATCGCTGCAGCTTTTCTGTTGGAGCTGACAATGAGGCTTTTCTGCAGGCCGATGTTATCTAGCCACAGTGGGTTTCCCCTCATCCAAGTCATTGTGGAGCTCTGTCAGCAACAGCACAATTGGAGTCTCCTTGTATGTTTTTTGTACAATACATTGGTGCTGAGCCTATACTGTGTGCTTACACTGTTATCGAAAGATGGGGTTAGGGTTAGGGGAGTGATTTTTGTTGAGGCTAGCATGAATTTTAGCGACAAACAGTTCTTTGCTTTAGACTGAAACTTTTGTTCGCCCAAAACAGGGTTTGTCCATGACAATGCCCATTCCTTTAATCTTTTTAGTCACCTTCGCCACCGTGGAAAAGCCAAGTCAAATCCTCCTTGGGTGACGTTCATTAAAGTGATGTGTTACTTTCAATTTGTCCATCCTTCACATCCACTGAGAAGTACCAGTTCACCTCTTTCTTCTTTTGACAAAACTGTATTCAATCTGTGGAGGCAAACAAATTATAGTTAATGAGATTTCCTATGTGTCCAGACTTTAGGGACACTCTGTACTGATTCTGTTACAGGGCAAAGTCGTTGTTTGGAGATGTGGGTGTTGTGTATGAATCAATTCAGCAGCCATTTAGTGTGAAAATAATCACAATTCAACATAAAATTTAAGTTTGGTTTATGGAAGTTTTCATCGAAAATTCATCACTCATTTTCAAAGCATCTACAGACGAATTTGACAGCAGATGTTTCTGACAGACAGAGGAAGGTGTAATTTAGTCTGAAGACTCTATTCCAGTGTTCAACAACAATCCAGGGAGACATCCATCACATCCACATAAAAGTGAAGATATAAATTTAACCACTGACAGTAGCCTCAATACACCACAACACAATACAGTTGTAAAGTCCCAAAAGACAAACCTCAATCCACTGCTTCCTTCTCCATATAAAATTCAAAGCTAACAATAAATACATTTCAATACTCTCCTTGGGGATCAGCTAAATGAGTCCTGGTAAGTGTAGGAAATAAACTATTGCAGACAATGAAATGAGATGAGGGTAAAACTGAAGGTAAAACAAACACAACACTCACTATAATTAATTTTTACAGGTATAGATTATTTAGATTGGTTTGAGATTGTAGGACCATAACCTGTTAAACATAATCCATCTTTTTGATGTTAATACTGATTAAATTACTGCAGTGATGCAAATCAGTCAGTCATATCTATACATGCTGAAACATGCTTGCTTCTTTAGCTCACCTTATACAACTGGTGAGTTTCAAAAAAACAAAAAGGAAAGGAGAGGAGACCAAATCAGAGTTTAAAAATATCATTCCTGCACTTTTTGGGTGGCTAGAAATAAGACAAAATTAACACTAAAGCTCTTATGTGTGTCACACTACAATAGTGTAAAGTGTTGACCTGTTATATAGACCATCACTATGTCCTTTGAATTAAAACACTGGGGATCCCATGGATGTAACTGAAACCATGAGTCAAAATGACCAAGTATAATTGACTTAAATAGAATGGAATAGGATAGAATAGCCACTTTATTGTCATTCATAACATACACTAGTTGGTGCACATTTGAATAGAAATTTCGGTGCCTTAGCTCGTCCTCGGACTGGTTAAAAATTATTCAAAAATACATGGATACAGTATATACAGTGTAATAAAATTAAAGTAATATAAGTTAAAAACAAATGAAAAATAATTAAAAAAAAGACTTAATCCTCAGTGGTCTGATTGGTAGTGTACATACAATATGCTCAGTAAACAATAATACTACACCATTGGTACTATACAAGTAGAAATAAACTAACAGCTCCTTTAAATTGCCGTACAAACAACCAGCTGCACAAGAGCCTTTTGTATGGTACAAAGCTTTTCTAATACAACATTTCCACATAATAGAACTCGTTTGACTAGCCTTACCATTAAAGAGCCCTGTGGTAAGGGAATTAACCTAGCATTGGCACACATTAGAAATTTGATTAAAAGCAGTAAGGCTTCATATACATCAGTTTGTTGGAAATGTCCTGTTTTAATCACAGGCCATCAAAGACACACAACTCACACCATTCGAATGCCAGAAAGTCATTTCAGTTGTATGAGATTAGTCTTATTACAGTTTTTTTTCCTACCATTGCCTGGCTGCATGTGCTTAACTACACTACTGCACACTTCTGCTGCAACATGTACAGTCTCTACCCATAAGAGACATTTGATTGAAACACCACCTGTTTTTCTGCTGCATTTGCAGTTGCTGAGTTTGCAGAGCATACAATCTGCACTTCAAGAGATGTTTACATACATGCATATCCATGTAGTACTGCTGTTGAAGGAAAGAAACACCCTCAGTGGTGTCACTTTTATTATTCTCATGTATTTTATGTTCTTGTTATAGTCAGTTTTGTATTATTAGGAAGAAAAGGGTGAAGTGTGAATCGTGGAATAAATGTAATCCGTCGCAGAAAACCTCGAATGACTGACATGATCATTCTTACAAGATCTTTCTTCACTTACAAGAAACAAAAAGCTAAATCTGCAGTACATGTTACTGCCAAATTTAAGTAATCACATTTAAACTCTTTATCTTTAACACATTTTGAATTAGTCAGTGATTGGCACCATACCACTACAACAATACATTTGTCTTGATTCACATGGATTGTTTTTCTCAAGTTCTTTTCTGGAGTCGACAGACTGGGAGCTCTTTGTAGAGAAAATGTCTGGCAGAGATTCAGCAGAAGAACCCATTTGTATGAAAAAATAAAAGTTAAATATAGGAGCGATGTCCCAGTTACTGAGAAACACACTCTGACATCAGGACCGAATTATAAAAGCTGTTTATGCTGAGCATTTGACAATTACAGCATTACATAAATACTACGGTTGTTATGGAGACATAATGATGAATCACCAGCAGATGAATTGTCATTTCGGTGTCTAAATGGGCTCAGAATTACTGGGATACAGCTGCGTACTCCAATTTAACCACAGCACTCAGCTGCAACCTGTGGTGCATAGAATGACATGCTGTAGAACGCTTTTGGAGTAGAAGCACATCCATTGACTTCAGAGACTAATAATGACTGTAGATTTATTACATGACTGAAATATGACGTTTCTTGTTGACATGTGTTTACTTGAGAATGGATATTAGCAGATTTACGTACATTTATGTGGACAAAACCTTGTGGAATAGAGATGAAAAAGCCTTTGACATGTTTCAGATCTGAGCAAAAATAGAAGTAAGGGTTTCTGTCAATGTTCAAACCTTCTCGGAAATCTTCCCCTACTTCAAATGTTCTTCAAAGTAACTTTAGGAATATTAAGCTGACATTATGCTTTCATGCATAATTTTTCATCTTTGTCTTAAACTCTTCATGCATCTAGATGAATGTGACAAAATGTGCAAAGCCAAGTAAGTTCCGCATTTGGGCATTAAGAATGTATCTCTAAGAGATGTGAAGGCACGTTTTTTGGTCCGTGAATCGTCTCACCCGTGCTAACATCCACCTAATATCTTCCACCTTCCTCTGCAGCAACAACTTTACCGTCCCCTCTGCCAACATCAGGCAGCAAACCCTCAGCGTGAAGCCTAATTCCTCCTCAATAGCAGTCGTGTTGGTTTCACCTCCTGTGTGCCGAAAGGGATTATGGTTAATGGAGTTGTTCAATACAGAGGCAGAATTAGCCCTTGCTGATCTTCCAGTGTGGTTTCAGCTCAGGTTCATTGTGTGCCCTCAGATGGAAGCGATGAAAGTAGATGAGATTTTAGAAGTTGGAGGATTTTTAGGAGGAATTTTTTAGGGTTGTTTTTTTTTTTTGTGAGTGCAGGTAGCTGAGAGAAAATGCCTCTGTTGTGTTTTGCATATTTGTGTTAACAATTACTGTGAGAATTGTTATGTGTTGCAGAGGAGAAGACAGAACGAATAAAATTTTTTTAAAAAACATTGCAAAAATATCGATTCTGCAAGACGAGTGTTTAACTGCGCATAAGCGTGTGGAGTAAATTCATGTATTTAATGTACAGGACATGAGCTTGAGGCTCAGAAGGCTGAAATACCTCGATAAATGAACATTATGTAATTTCACCATGCATGAAGTGTCTTCCTCGCCTTCTAAAAAAAGCCATTATGAAACCGTTCTGTGACTATAGTGACACCTACTGTCACAAAGCCAATTAAAGTGATTGATTTCTTTTTAAATTATTTTAATTACACTATACCTATCCAACTGAAAATGAGCTATTTATGGCATTTGGCACAGCAGTCATGTTTCTTTTCTTCTTTTGTTTCCTATGTTACATTCTTACACAGACGGCATTTTCCGTGTGTGACTCTTTACGCTGACCATGACAAACTGTGCTGTTGTTGCTTTTCGTCTTTAGTGACATTTTCAAGCAGCACTTTCTCCCAGGGCTGTGTTTGCACCTGACAACCTGCATCACTCCAAAAATTTTAGTTATAGATGGTTAAAGTTAAGGTTGCATTGTAGTTGAGGGCTACACAGCCTGAGGCGACGGTTCCTTGGATGGGTGAGGCAGTCGTATCTCCACAGTAGCACCAAATCTACACAGGACTAAAACATAAAAAGCATCAAGTTTAGCCATTGAGCTCTGGAAATATGAATATGATTGTGAAAGTAAGACTGTATTTATGACATTAGAAGCCTGTTTTGGTAGATAATGTTTTCTATTTATTGAATACTTTAATTTTAAATCACTGAGTCAACTTTATTGTAAAAAATATGCTAATTTAAAAAAGCGATAGAGTACAAATTTACATGTAGACTAGCCCAAATGACTGGGAGTAAATTGAAAGGTTGTTTGTGTGTCCTCTTACTATACAATCTGCAATATCCTTTGACCAAACAGATGCCAAAGATTTGTTATTGATAAGCTTGGCTTTCTCCTAACAAAGTAGCCTGTCACTGCTGCTAAAGAGGCAGTTCATGAGGTCTGTGGTTCATTAGGACCAACTGGCTAAAAAACAATTTCCAAAGTACAAAAAAAGGAGGCTGATGCACACTGCTTAATTGACAGTCTTTTATTATCCACACAGACTCATGTTTCAGCACTACTTTGTCTTCATCAGAGTCAAAGTGAACAAGGCAAACAAATATAGTCAATCTTAATCAGGTACACATAATAAATTGGTTGAACGGGGACCTATTAGATGATAGATCAAAGGGTGGGATTTCCCGTAATCTGTGTCCAATTGCCACAACCCCAACACCACATCAGAAACACAAGGAAATAGACTGCTAGACATACGTTAAACATGGATTGTGCTGTTGCTTATCATTATATACAAACTAATCAGGGATCTGTAATATAAATAACAAGAAAAGCACAGAGTGCAGTACTCTGCCAAGGCTGCTCAGTCGTTATATGATTTCCAATAAATCTATGAGTCCCAATAAGTCCGCAGCAGTCGATTTGTAGTAGGATCGGAATCATGTGATCGTCAACAGGCAGCTGACAGTGTTCACTTCTTGTCATAGTTACAGTGACGCTATCTTGCAATGATACAGAAACAACAAAGCCGCATTACTGCCAAAATCTAATCAGGTGATTCTTGTGTCATTTCTGACCTTCCCTGAAAATTTCATCCAAATCCATTAGTCTGTTTTTGAGTAATGTGCACAGATAAACAAACATAGGCCAATCATCACTTAACTCTGCAGCGTTCGTTGGAGGAGTAAATATCTGAGGTATAGAAAGAGTCATCCCTTTTCCCAAACAGGGTAACAGCATCACCTCACTGTTCCACAGAGAGCCATATTGGCTTCACACTTTAAACACAGTGGAGCGCATTAATGAAGAACAGAATTTGTCATGTTCCTTCTGAGCTGTCAGACTTGATGGACATTTATGGCTGAGTTTTGTACCTTTATTCTTGTAACTCTGGAACTGTGTTCATTTTGTCTCTTTAATCACATTCGCCTTCTGACATAAAGAAATTGTGTGATTTGTCATGTTTCTTCTGGTTTGATACCTTTGACAGACATTTGTTCTCATGTTCTTTTTGTGTTTTGTAGTTTTTCAACCTTTATCTCTGTAACTTTCAGGCAGATCTATCTCCCTGTGTTTCTGGCATGGCGTTGGGGATGTGGCACAGACTTCCCAACTAATTATCCAGTAACTATTGTACACCAGGTTTAGCTTGACAATATGTGTTGATCCACTTTACCTTTAGTGAAGATACAGTATAGTTGTGTAAATGTTTTATTACAATAAAAAGGCTGTGAATTAACCAGATGTGCAAAGAACTCCTTTAGACTAAACAGCAATGCCTCAGCCGTGTCTTAATCGCATATTTCAGTGAATTGTTAGCTTATTAGTATTAATTCCAGCAAGCAGTTGAATGAATTTCTATCCTAGATCCTTTTTGTGAAGTTTTAGTTGAAGTTTGACACTGATTAGAGGGATAACAGTGTGTCAGTTTGAGTCAGCACAAATCTCCCTTTTACACAAGAGGCTGCTGTTAGCATCACATTTCCTCCTGACAGCCAGCTTTGTCTTCTTTTCACCACGACTACATTATTTCCTCGACATTGGGCAGCTTAACAAACTGTCAATTGAATCTTTTTTTTGCAACACTCCTATGCATTTTGCCCGATGATTAGTTTCCAAACATAAATATAGGTTATTTTGCAGAAAATAAGTCCTTTTTTCTTACTTTTCCCACTTCATTTTGCAACATTTATACAGAGAAGCTGCACTAAATCATAGATAATAGAAACAGAAACAAATATTCCACTCTATGATGTAGTTCTTGGTAATTTACTTGCATTTGTGAGAACAGACATAGTTAACTGTCAGTTGCTTGTGACCACAGACACATTCAGTAATGGAGCTACATCTTCAAACTGCACAAATAATGGTTAGCTGAAAAGTGGTCAAATTCTCCGAAAACTGATAGTCCATTTTTGTTGTATTTCTTTCACATCACATAAATAGATTTGTCTATTGGAACAACCTACCTTGGTCAGGACACAAAATGGAAACATCTGTATCTCTGCATACAACACAGTTCCCTGCAGGGTGTCTTAGTGCCTTTCAACAAAAAGCACACAAAGGTGCTGATCCAAACTGACATTTAAAGTTGTTCCATCCGGGCAGAGTATGCAGCCATGCGTTCACCCATAATCTGTCACTGTCGGATGTTGTTGCATTTAAACAAGAGAATAAAATAAGACCCGTGACACCGAACAACTCCCAGACACAGAGTCGACTGTCAGCGGTGCTCAACTTTGCCTATGACCGGCTTTGGTTCAAGTGCTACCCAAAGAGGCATGACAATGTCTTAGTGAGCAGTGATTGTTTTATTCTTTTTCTTCTCTCCATCAGAACAGCTTGACTGTTTCTTTTTTAGTCCGGTGTTTTATAAGCCTCTCATGTTGCGCAAGGGTGAAATTTAGATCATTTCAGCTGTGACACGGATAAGGTCCCTGAAGTGTGTATGTGAACGGTGACATTAACTGGCTGAAGCACTCATCTGTTGTGTGCACCTGCTAGGAGGGCCAATATTAAGTTTTAATTTAATCTCACTCTCCTTTAGCAGCACTGGGGCAACAATGAAAATCTGATCTTTGACTTGGCGTCACTCCATGGCAGGTGGAATGCAGAGGAACTGCTGGCAGACCAGCTGTCCTAAAGTTAGCCCTGGGACTTTAATGTTGGCTTCCAGCCTTTCCTAAAACTCCATAACTCCCACTATGATGATTCTTTTTTTTTTCTTATTTTAGGGATGTCTATTATCTCCAATGAAGATTAATCATAGGCAACGTATACTGTCTGGTTCAAAAACTTCTGGGAGCAAGAGCTGCATAGAAAAATACAGTGAGGCAGAGATGTCTGGAATTAAAATACTGTCTTATGTCAACAGTCTCTATAAAGTAGGTGTGAAAAAAATCTAAGACCTCGTGACAAAAGCATCCAAGTTATTCTGTCTTTATCAGAAGTACAAAGCAATGTAGAAAAATGTGACTTCAAGGCTGCAGAAGGTTCAAGAAAAGCATCACAAGCGCAGCGACATTCTAGGTTATGAGGGTGAAAGCAGCCTTTGTTATGGGACAAAAGAGAAAGAAGACATATTTTAAAAGATGATGAAACCAGGGTTCACAACAGACTAGCAAGCCAGCAGGGACATTCAGTATTTACCGTGTACAGAGTAGGTGGCAGAGCCTAATGGTATTGCATTAAAGGCCTCCTCTAAAAAGAGACTTGTTAAAATGAATTGCCTCACTTTTAATTATAGAGGATTCACTTAGAATGCTTTGGTAGAGCAGGCGCATCACTGCCAGGATCTCGACAAACCCACTGTTGACTCTCCTTTTCATTTTCTATTGATAGTCAGAGAGGAAAATATGTCGGTAGCGGAAATGTTGCATAGGTCTGATGTGCATGCTGGTAGAAATGACACACTAGCAAGGAAAAAAATAATGAAACTCCATGCCATATTCTATGCCTACATGTATTTCTGTAAATCGTATAAGAAACTGACAACTTGAATCTGTTGCTCACAATTTTTCTCTCGTTTCTCAGCTGCAGAATTGCTCACTGCTGGGGCTGTAAGAACAGAGTGGGCTGGGAGACAGAAATCCCAGCATATAATTAGGACTTTAACTGATTTTTCTGGCACCCACTCCATTGAACATTTGAATAATGCTCTCAGTAGAAAATGAATCATGTATTTGGCCTTCTTAAAGCGAAATGCCACTCCAAGACAGATTGGGTCTATGTTGTGATCTTTGGAAGTGGGAGGAAGCTGTACTGTGATGCGAACTTTCTGCTTGAAATTCTTTGGATCAGTGTGCAAATGTGACTGACTCGTATTGTGTATTTGATCAGTGTTCTTGAGAAGATCGATGTGAACACAGAACTGAAGTTCATTCATTGACCAAAAAGGTCTCCTTACGTCGATATTTTCACATTCCAAGAAGCAGCAAACAAAAAATAGAACAACATGGTGTAACAGGAGTAAGACTCTGCAATCATGCTATTGGCTGTATGAGGGTTTTCAGTAGTGCTCTGAGAGAAATACTAACATGCCCTCACTGATGATATAGATAAGCTGGTAGTTACAGATAATCCACATTCTCATTTGCCCATTTTGTTCATTTGCACGATTCTGTATACTCTTAAAAATACTGTCACTATTGTATATTCTGTAGATTGTTTTAAGAAACCATTAGGGATGTCCAATATTGACTTTATTGCTAATAACCAATATGCCGATATTGTCAAACTTTCAATTTCCGATTCCGATATCAACCAATACCGTTACCAATATATGCGGGCTATTTAACAAATTTTATATAACATCACATATCTACTCTCGTGGAATTAACAGATCATGTCTAATTGTGATGCCCCATGGGATGCATTCTCAAATGCAACAAGGCTTTCCAAATGTAAACATTCTGTGCAAAAGCAGAATTTTAGCGGTTTTCACGATAGGCAAAAAACCAATAACGATATTGACCGATAATACATTTTTATGCCAATATCGGGCCGATAATATCGGTGGTCCAATATTGTCGGACATCCCAAGAATCCACCCATCCGTTATTTATACACCGCTTAATCCTCATTAGGGTCGCGGGGGTGCTGGAGTCTATCCCAGCTGACTTAGGATGAAGACAGGGGACACCCTGGACAGGTCGCCAGTCTATAACAGGGCTACATACGGAGACAATTACACTCATAGTCACACCTACGGACAACTTAGAATTACCAGTCAACCTCAGCATGTTTTTGGACCTGGAGAAAACCCACACATGCACAGGGAGAACATGCAAACTCCATGCAGAAAGATCCCAGGAAGGCGAGGGCGTGAACCAGGGATCTTGTAGCTGCACCAAGCCATCTAACCATCAAGCCACTGTGCAGCTGCCTTTTTTAAGAATATAAATATTTTTTTCTTAGTTTATTTTACCTTCAATTTATACCCTAATATTCTGTGTTGTCTTATTGTTTACCCCTTTATTGAATATCCATGCTGCTGTAGCAACTTAGTTTTCTCGGGGGATAAATGAAGTCATCTAAGTCTAATGTTTACCATAGCAGCATTTGTTAATTAGTAACAAATACAAACTACAGCTGTTGAAAATTGTTGTGCAGGTCATTAGTGTTGCAGGTTTTTAACCAGACAACAAAGCTAAGATGGACCAAAAATCTGTTGTAATGATAACACAATGAGAAAAGTGCGGAATAACTGAAGTCCATAAGGTTCATCCTCTGGACACCATGCATACCTGTGAATAATTTTGCATATTATGTAATATTTTGCCTGCTAGTGATAGAACAGTGTTGAGAGATTTCAGCCTGGACTGAAGCAGTGAACTAGCTATCACACGATCGGTAGTGCGGCATGAGAAATCTTGAGAAAAATCTTTCAAAACATCACATCACAAAAGTAAAATAATATCACATGCACCATTTTACAAATCAGAAGGCTAAAAATTGTGTTTCTTGTCTTCTGAGGAAATGAGTAGAAAAAAGAAACAGCAGACAAACAATTTACAAACAATAAGTTTAGTGTAGCATGATTTTACATGCAAGAAAATGATCTGTATCTGTTTTTGGAAGACTAATTTTTTCATTGTTTTATTAATTGTCTGCAAAAGGTATTTTGTAAATGTGTATATTTTCCAGCATTGTGACAACCATTGTGTAACTGATTTGGCCAATAAATTTTAGTTATCATAGTTTTTCAGGCCTCTGATTGCAAATATATCAAAGTTTCATCTTTTACCTCAAACTTACCTGCAAGCAAATT
Organism: Amphiprion ocellaris; assembly: GCF_022539595.1. Taxonomy (NCBI): domain Eukaryota; kingdom Metazoa; phylum Chordata; class Actinopteri; family Pomacentridae; genus Amphiprion; species Amphiprion ocellaris. The sequence goes on along the minus strand of NC_072778.1, from coordinate 8,657,342 downwards.
CATGTTTTCTAGGTTATACAGCATTATTTTATGTTATCTGCTCAGTTACAGTAACTGGACTTTAAAACGTTTCTCTGAGAAAATCCACCTCGTCATTCTACTGTGTTGCAAAGGAGGAACATTTCCCATCCCGTCCAATTAAAATCTCAATTTAGCAGGAACAAACTGTTAGTTCCAACCAAGTAGAAATCAAACCCTAAAAATCTGTCTTCCAATCAGCAGGAATCAGAACGTTCTAACCAGAAAATGTTTTGCAAATTCCATCCCCTTTCCTTGGTATAATCACAGACTTGCTAAGCTGGTGAACATGAACAAGGTACATTTAGTTGATGTCAGTGTTTTGATTACTGGAGTTTAAATGCTTGGTGCTACTTGAGCTGCCACTTGGGGTATCTTCTTTTTTCTTTTCGTTTAGCATTTCCTGCTTCAGTGCTATCTGTAATTTAATCACTTCAGGAGGAGATCTGGCCTTGGTGGTAGAAATGCTAAATTGTCCTTTCGTGATTGGTCGCCTCTGCTGACTGTCTGCGACTGGATGTGTCTGATGGAGCTGCAGAGAATGTGGCTTATAGAAACTCAAACAGTTTATGCTTAAAATGATTAAGCTTCTCTTTGTCTCCATCTTTGTCTGTCTTGTCACGTTCAGTTCTGCATTTCTGCCTCATCTTCTGTCCCTCTCTGTCTCCCTCTCTGGTCTAATTCCCTCTGCAGTGGGAGTGACATGTCTCATGTGAGGGGGTATATATCAGTGGGAGTTGATTTAATCAGCATCATGCTTGGGTAAGGCAAGCATTTCTCAGCCAGTCCACTCACTGACCTCCAGGTAGTGAGTGTGTGTGTGCATCTGTGTTTGTGTGTATGTGTAAAGGCAGAAGATTGACACTAGGGGTTTATTGCATCAGCTCATTGTCCCTGGAGAGCACCTCTCTGTACTCCCTGTACCTCCCTTGATTCCCTTCCCTGTGTCTTTAGCTGGGGTTGTTGGTGCCGGGTGGTTCTGGGTTTCAAAAGTATAGCTGTCAGTAGTATTGTGCGCTCTGTCTTGTTTTTTTGTATCTGAGTGCATCAGAGGGGGGCTCAGCATGGTTGTTGTGTTGTGTAGCAGCGTCTCCACCTCTCTGTGTGAGTCTGAGGTTAGCCAGCAGATTGCTACCCTGGGTCATCCATGACAGACTCCACCAAGAGGTTTTGTTTTCCCCATTAAACTGGCTTCTGGATGGGCTGAATTAAGTAGTTTTCACAGCATGAAGTATTATAATCAGCGGTAAGTGGTAGCGCAGCATGAAATTGCATAAATTGGGGATGTGCGGTATTGAAATGCTCGCCAATAGCCACAAATCTCTCTTGTCATTTCAGCTGATGCCAGTTTTATTATACGTCTTGTGTAATAACTCTATTTGTCTGTTCTCTACCAAAAGAGGTGACTTCAGTATATTACATGGTATGCAAGCAATTTAGAAATCATCAACATTAACATCCCAATTTCCAAATAGACATTGGAAACACATTATATGCATCCCATTTTAGCACTCATAATAACAATTCAAAAGGTGATTTTCTTGAAACTTTCTCTTAAAGTCTCCCTGCTGAATTCTAGCTGTGAGACATATTATCAGTTGGACATAAGTGTTTGTATAGCATGCCTTGAGCAGCTCATCACTAGTTACAATCTTATCATTTGCTGCATGTCAATCCTTGACTCTTTCGTTGTTGTATTTCGATGTCTCTACATTGTATCTGTCAATTAAGACACAAAAATGCCTAAAAACTGATTTAAAAAATCAAAAAAGACAAAAAAAAAACTCCAGAAAGAACAACAGATCCACCCTGGAGTGTGCATCCCAGGGGTTCGTCTCTAATTGGTGTGTCTTAATTAAAACACAGACAAGTCCGTTGGCTGATTTATGTGTTGTGCTCATAAGCTCTGCCATCATTACTGTGGTAGTAGAGTGGAACACATTAACGCTGGTGGTGAAAGCAGAGATGTTTGGGTTCGTCAGCTGTGCTCCCTCCCATAGGTGAAGGTCATTTGTGTGAGTGTGGACACCATTAAGTCAAAAAGCACAACTCTGAAATTGGTTCTGAAAGTGTGTTAATGAAAAGCGATCATGAATGTTTTGACCGACCTCAGCAGTCCGGACCAGCTGGTGTGGAATAACCCAACAGGGATTCCTTGCTACTTTGCTTGAATGAAACTTGATCGGACGAAATGCAACATTTAATAAAAAGCAAACAAAAAAATGAAGTTGATGATTGTGTTAAAGTACGATTTGAGCAAGTAAAAATAGCATCAAAATATAAAGAGATGCTGCAGGCTGCACAGTGACTTGGTGGTTAGCATTTTTGCCTTGCAGCTAGAAGATCCCCAGTTTGCATCCCCGCTTTCCCGGGATCTTTCTGCACAGAGTTTGCGTGTTCTCCCTGTGCATGTGTAGGTTTTCTCGGGCTGCTCTGGCTTCCTTCCACAGTCCAAAAATATGCTGAGGTTAACTAGTAACTCTAAATTGTCGATAGGCGTCTCTTTATGTAGCTGTGTGATATACTGGTGGCCTGTCCAAGGTGTCCCCTGCCTTTGCCCTAAGTCAGCTGCAATAGACTCCAGCCCCCCCACGACCCTAATGAGGATTAAGTGGTGCATAGATCATGGATGGACGGATAGAAAGAGATATTGCTCTGTCTTTTGCAGTCACTGATTGGCATGAAGCTCAGAATGTTATTGAGACATGAGAATGTACTAGAAATTCACTAAAGTCTGTTGTATTTCATGGAGCTGAGATGATTTGCTTTTTCTTATTTCCTAAGTTAGCAGCCTGCTGGAGCAGCTGATAACAGCTCAACTCAGAAAAATGTCTGATGTCCATTAAAACACTACTGGATTCTGCTGAAAAGTTTGTTTTGGTTTGTAACTTTTAATTCAAATTTCAAATAATGGCAATATTTCCAACATATACTTACTTTAACAGCATCGCCAGGACAGATTTCTTGGGGAAAAAATGGCATAACAAAGTGAATCTTTATGTTTTATATTGCACTGCACTGATTAATCAATGTAAGCAGCCCAAAATCCATAGATAGATAGATAGACTAAGCCCTTTTTTGTTAGCATTTATTCAGCAATTGTTGGGCAACTTCAGTGTGTATGTAAAGGTAAGCTGAGGAAAATGGTGTGTATCAATGAAAGCAAAGTCTGATCATGCAGTAAATACATCCCAAATTCCATAGAATTCATACGGGTTTTAAAGAAAGATATTGTGAACAGAAACTTGAAGTTGCTTCCAAATGTTTCACCTGTAGTATGCTCTACAACTGTCTGCTGATTTCCTACATCTCCCACAATGCTCTTTAACCACCCTCACAGAACATACTAGACTTGTATTCAGCTTCTGCAGAATTTGCGTGTAGGCGGAGAGAGACAGGAATAAAAGGAGAGCAAGGTGAGCAAGGCAACTGATAGTTCCCTCGGAGAATATTTCTTTTACCACTGTCAAATGTCAGTGCAATGCAGAAGCATTTATTCTAGATCTTCTACATGGTCTAGATGAGTCAGTGCATTTCAAAACGTACTCGCCCACCTTGGACTTTTCCCTATTTTATTGCTTTTCAACACTGAATCATAGTCAATATGATTAGGCTTTTTGACAATGTAAAAGAAAATATTGTTTAATGTCAAAGTGAAAACTAATTTATGCAAAATAATATAAAAAACATTATGTCATACAAGTAACATTAAGTCAATAATTAGTAGATGCCCCAGTGACTGCAATTACACCATTGTGCATATGTGAATAAGTCTCAGTCAGTCAGGTTGTACAGGGATTGTGAGTGAACAGCCCTATTCAAGCCTCAAATTCTCAATTGGATTAAGGTCTGGGCTCTGACTCAGCCACTCCAAAACATTCACCTTGTTGTCATTTAACGGTTCCTGTGTAGCTTTGGTTATATGCTTGGGTCGTTGTCTTCCTGAAAAACAAATACTCTCCCAAGTCACAGTTCTTTCTGCATCAGGATTTTTCTATACTTTCCTGCAATCATGTCAATCTCTACCTTTACTGCCAAGAAGCATCCTCACACCATGATGCTGCCACCACCATGCTTCAAGGTGTGTTTGTGATGATCTGTAGTGTTTGGTGTCTTCAGATTACAGACTTTCAGTTGTCTTCAGTCTCCCACGTGCCTTCTGGTGAACTCTCTTCCAGTATGCACTTTTTTTCCAACAGTTGCTTTCTCTCCATAAAGCTTTGACTGCTGAAGCTTGTAGTTACTTCAAAGGAGTCATAAGTGTCTTGGTAGCCTCCCTCAGTAGTGTCTTTCTTGCACAGTCGCTCAATTTTTGAAGACAACCTGCTCTCAGCAGATTTACTTGTGTGTCACATTCCTTCCATTTTTAATGATGGGGTTACCTGTACTCCAAGGGATATTCATTGACTTGGAAATTTTCTTGTGTCCATCCCCTGACTTGTGCTTTTTAATAACCTTATCACAGCATTGCTTGAAGTGTTCTTTTGTTATATCCAGGAGTACTGAGTCACCAGTGACCGGAACTTCCAGATACAGATGCCTTCATAGTACAGTCACTTAAGACACATTCACTGCACTCAGTTAATCTCCATTTCACAAATTTTGTGACTTAAAGCACCATTTGGCTTCACCTGTGTTGAAATAGGTCAGTGACTTTAAAAGGAATGAGTACTTATGCAATCACTTATTTCATATTTTCAGCTTTAATTGCTTTGTAGAAATGTGTTTTTGCTTTGACATGAAAGAGTATTTTCTTTTTAAATTTGGGTCAAAAAGGCCAATTTGAATTATTCATAATTCAATACTGAAAAGCAATAAAAAGAGAAAACTTCCAAGATGGATGAATCTGCTCTTTTTATAGATGGTGTATTAGGAAAAACTTGTTTTTCATTTCATCTGTCATTAATGGATGAGAAAGCTGATTTTAAAGCGCCAAGTTTACATATTACTGCATTCTAAGGCGTGGTTCTTTCAATGCCATTCTGTTAAAATAAAATCCAGTGAAAACCACTATTTCTGTCAATCACATAATGTTCAGGAATATATGTAAATTATCTATGGGGAAATGTAGACAGAGATGGTTTGATGTTACCTCACAAGATGTAATTAGAAAGCTTGAGTTGATCCAGGGCTTTGGAGTATGAAGGAGATGTCTTCTCTGTCACTGCCATTTTTAATTCAAAGGTTTCTTTTAAGTCCTTCAATCACTGACTATACATTTAATGTACAATACTTTGAGCCAGTGAACAAATAGAGTTTTAGTTTTGACCCAGCAAAGTTCCTGTTTTGGGTGTGGCAGCAGTTTTCTGCTGTCTAATAAATTAATAATCTGAGCAAGCTTGTCAGATCTGTCTTCTTGTTCTGTTAGATAAATTAAACTTTGATGAAATCCACAGTGTTTAGTATTTTGATGTACAGTATACTGAAATGTGCAACAGAAGAATTCCTCTGTTATCCTTTCAACGTGAGGTTTTAAACATTTATTTTAGTTCATCTAAACTGAACTGTGAAGGTTGGGAGCAGTCAGACTTAGTGATGCTGCATTTAATTACAACACCGTCCTATATCCAAAAATGCAATCACGCTGCAGTCTTTCTTCTTCATGCTTTCACTGCTTTGTCAGCATTCGCCCCTGCTGATGTATTGTCTCGCTGACCTGTTGATTCAGATCCACTGCCATCTTCTGCTGGGTTGCTGTCTGTTTTTAATTGCAGTCGTGTCCTGTAACCTCCATCTAACATGTATTTTTCAGATTCATTGCCTATGTAAATCTTTGGAAATTGCTGCGTGAATTACTTCCCACCTCCTCCTCCTCCTCCTCCTCCTCCTCCTCCTCCTCCTCCTCCTCCTCCTCCTCCTCCTCATGTTAGATCAAGACTGCTTCCTCGCATGAGGTTGAAGTGCAACAGCACAACCTGGTGGTCCAATATTTGTCAGCTACACTTCAGTGTACAATTCATTTCTGTTCATTTATGGGTGAATGTAGCATTATTTTTGTGTATTATCTTTCCTTTCCTATCATAATCACCCTTCTATCAATCTGCCCCCCTCCACCTTTTCCATTTTGTCTCATTTGTAGGCCCACATCTATTTTTTCCACCTCAAGTCATCTGTCTGTCCAGCGTCTTCTTGTTCCTCTCTCCATTCTTTTTTTTCTCATCTCCTTTCACACATTTTATACAGGCTTATGAGTGGGTGAATTTTAATGCATTAACAGCTGGTGGCTGACACGTTGTGCTTGAGGCAGCACAAACTGTTCCTCGGCGGCACATATTTGGCAGATGACTCATTATATCAGGACCTTTTTTTTCTTTTTTTTCTTTCCTCCAACAGCTAACTGATGATGTGATGCATGGTGTAATGGAGCATCAATAAAACTGAAAACTGCAGCTGGAGGAGCAATAAAGGGTGAGGTGGTTAGGTTCTGATGTTTTTGGCGGGATCCTGGTGGCAAAATAAATACGGAAAACCATTTGAATTAACTGTAAATGCATTTTATCCAACATTAGAAACAGTGATAACACTGACACTGATGATGTCTGTTATTTGTGGTGTGCAGATGGAACTTCTGTGTATTTCTTCCAAGTAATCAATGGGAAATTGAAAACAGATAGAGAGCCCAGTGCCTTCTCAGGGCGAAATAAAAATCACTGTGGAAAAAAAGGCAGATCTTATTATGCAACCCCCCAAAAATGGTAAAAAAGTAATACAAAAAAAATAAAAGGACACTATATATCACATATGGAATATTCGATTTACATTTTTATTAAGTAATACAGTGGTAGAAGTCATTATGTAGCCATTTTTTCATACATTCCCAATATTCTATGTCCAATATTTAAAAAGAAATCTATTTTCAAATCTGATATTGCATCATGTTCCAATATTTGGCCAAAAAAATATGCATTAAAAAAACAAGCCAAACCAACCATTTGTGAGTTGGTTAGCTTATACTTCCTGACTTCCATACCCTGTCTGTGCAGGCTTTTCTTCCCGAGCCCTGCTGAAGACATAAATATTTTAAAAAGGCTCATGTACACAAAGCATTTTTTTTCTAAAAAAAGCTAAAACAGCTGTGCTCTGTAGTTTTTAGCGAGTGTTACTGAAACAGAAGTAAATAGCACTTTTCTAAGAGACTATTTTCAGTGAAAGAGTTTTTTCAGGCAACATTGCAGTGCGGCCTGTGTGGAAGTGCTCAGAATAAACTGCTCATGTTCATCGCAGCGAAGGAACAAGTCAAGAAAATGTGGCTTTGAGCTTAGGTCATTTGCACCACTTTACCATCACCGTTAGTCTATTTAGCTAACTAGCTCAACAGTTTATTCATTGATTTTAATTATGCAACTAAACCACATGCCCATTACATTAAGCAGTTGCAACTAGAGTATTGCATCCAACTACTTTCAACTTTTCAGGAGATTTATTTACAGTAAGTCAACTGCAACTTTGTCCTATTAATGTCTCCTTATATGTGTTTCTGGTGCTTAAGGAGCCAGTAATATTGGGATATTATGTTAAGCGATAGAAGCCTGTTGGAAGATGATTTTTGATGTGGTTTTAATTAAAGTTCCCATTTACTTATAGAAACATGACAAAAATATATACACTATACTGTAAGGGAGATGCTCAGGAAGTCTAGAGATCTGAGACATGTAAATGAAACATGGTGTCATGTTTGCTGTGCTGCAGGTGGGAGGAAGCAATCTCGTTCTGACTGGTACATGATGGATGTTCCCCCGACAAATCCAAGGATTCAGCCCCGCCTGGTGTCATGTTAAGTCTCCGTAGCAATGACATCTTTTTTTCTGTCTCTCTTCAGTCTTCCCTCCTTCTTTCTTGTTTCTTACAGTTTTATTTACCAAATATCTTCCTGTACATCTGTTTGTTGTCACCTTTTCAAATTTTCTTACTCTCCAAAGGTTGATTGTACTTTCCTATCTGCACAGTAAAGATACTCGCATCCAGCTGGCTAAGCATAGGTTGGAGTAAACAGCCACCCTGGTACCTAAACCAACATGAAATCACTTTTTTTTGTTGTTTGTTTTAATTTATTTCTTCACAGCTCAGTTTTGTGCACAAACAAATAAACGTGCAGTGTACCCACCATTGATCTGAATGTACTGTTATGTACATTGTCACCTGTAGATATAAAACTTTTGGCTTTTTCCTCATTTTCACAGATTTAAATGATAAAATAACCACTCTCAGATCTGCCTGGAAGCCATTTCAAAGGATTAACTATAAAACTAGCGGACCTTAACCTCAAGTCTCTCAAAAACATCTGACTGAAGTCACTTGATTGTGTTGTTTTGTGTCATTCTGTGGTCTTTATACATATTTGCTGATCTCTGCATTTATGGTTGTTTCATGTCTCCTTTCATTCATTTTGCATGTCTTTATGGTGCTTTTGGGTCTCCTTGTAGTCATTTCAAACATTTTTGGAATAGATTTTTTGTGTCTCTATTCATTTTTTGTTGTTGTTGACTTTTTAACAACAAATGTTGCTCCATCTTTTCAAACAAATCCTACTTTTGTGGCTACTACCAACCACCAGTTTGCTTAGTATAAAGAGTTGACACAGGATTTAAAATAGCTGAGTAATTGGCAAATTAGATATTGTTTGTTTTATCCGTATTAAAACCAAAGAGTAAAAATGGCAGCCATGAAACACTCCTGTGTATAAACTAGAGTAAAAAGACAGCTTATCACTTGGTGTACATTTTGTTCAAACAAGTCGAACAAAGAGATACATGTTAATTAGTGAGTGAACTAGTTTTTCTTTGGACAGAGCCAGGGTACCTGTTTCCCCCAGTTTCTTCCAGTTTTATTGCTAGCTAATTGGCGACTGGCTGTAGCCTCAGCAGACAAATATGAGAATGGCTTTCAAATAAGTGTATCTCCCAGGGAGCTTCCTGTTTTTTCTTTGTAATCTCCTCTGACAGATTAACATAGTATTATAATTCTTCCTTCTTCTCCTCTCTCTCTTCTCCCTCTTTCTCTCAATCTCCAGTTCTGTTATTATTCTCCTCAGTCCCCAGAGGAGAAGAGGAGGAAGGCCCCACTACTGACTTTGTACTGTCCAAATGTTATTTCATATCATTCATCAGCGCCAGCTTTTACCCTCTGCGGAGAAGCAGGATGCTGGTGAAAGGAGGTGATGAAAGCACTTTGATAGACAAGCTAAATTACCACCAGTCCCAATTCCGCCTAGACCTCCTCTTGAAATCTATAATGCCTTAATTCCAGCATTAGTTAAGTTTTCTCAAGATGTCACTTGAAAAAAAACAGCAGGTTTGATTGTGTTTAATGGAAAGTGTTTCCCGATGTGAAATGATGTAGTTTCTTTTTAGTATAAAGGAACCTGCATGCGTTTAAGCTGCAAACTGTGCTGATGTCCACATTGCACTCAAATCTGATTTTTTCATATGACTTCTTATAGCTATTCCTGTGGGAACCGTGTGGGAAAACTTAAGCTCTAGCACATATTTAGGTGCAGTTTGGAAATAAATGCACCTTTATCATCCTCTTCTGCAACGTCTGGCCACGAGAATTTAAATTTCTCCTTGGGCTCACTCATAAACCTCCACGTGTGCTGTTTAAGTCAGCAAGCAGGTCATTTCAACACATCTTAAGACTGATATAGACCAATTAATTCCCCAAGATCAAAAGTGCCATTCATGGGAGCATATTTTGCATTTTGCCCCAGTTTCTGAAATGAGGCATTTATGCCAAACTGTCTGTGTAAAATGGTGACAGCAGCTTGCAAACTCATGTCTTGCCTCATCACATAACACCTATTTTGAACTCACACTGCTAAAGAAAACTACCTGACATTCCCAAAGTCACATGAAATGACTTTCCTGTCAGACATATTATAGTCAACTTGAGAAAATGTACAAGGTTTTAAAAAGTCCTTTAAGCAGGCGAGGAGACAGCAAAGATCTTAGTGGGATTAACTGTAGAAACTCTGGCATCTGTAACTACACACAACAAAAATGAACATACACATGCATGGAAGTGAATTTTCTATGCAGACAGAACAACAAGAGCAAATCTATTGGACTGAGTAGAAGTCCCATATGTTGAAAATCTGTTTTTACTGTGTTTTGAGGTGTAGCATAACCAATAGGAACCAATTTTAGTTGTCAAAAGAAAGCATTTGAATAATCCTGCCCCCTCGCTGCCTGCTGCTTCTGGGGTGAGCTATTAAAAATGAAAAGCTGCATCACAGTCCACCAGGTATATTTATATTCTACAGCTGCTTCTGCTAACTCTAAAATGCCTCAGTCATGAGAAAACCATACCAAATGTTGTGGTGTTGGCTGCAAGAGTGAACACAAGTCTTCTTGCACTCCCAACATCTAAGGAACTGAAGCCCCAGTGAATTACATTTGTTATTAATGGAAATGTCCCCAGAACAGTAGGAAAATCTTCTCTGTTATCACACTATAATGTGGTTAAAGTTATCATTAGTTCTGTGTAAACTGTATTGCCGAGTGACATTCAGAGATGACAAAAACTTTAACACCAATTTGAAACCAATAAACAAGGACTGGGTGGGTTTCTGTGTTTTAGCATCGCCTGTTCTGCTTCAGTGCAACCTAAACTCAGCAGGTGTTTTCTTCTGTTTGCTTGTCTTCTGCTTTCTGTGTTCAAGCATACTGTATTTTAATACAGTTGAGTCCCCAAAAATGTTCTTGTTTACATATTTTTCTGTTGTCAGACAGCCATGGCTCAAATGCAGTCGATTAAAATTACATTTCAGCCGGCATTTACTTCGGAGCCATTTCCAATCTGTTGCTCAGCATTGCAAAATTACTGATTTTATCACCTTAATGCTGTATGACATACTCACCATAATGTAAAATGATTTGATTATAGCCAAAGATCATAAGAATCTAATGGGCCACAGCAACTTAGTCCTTAAGCATCAAGGTTACACATCAGCTTTAGTTTGACTTAGGTTTTTTTTGTTCAGTTACAGTATATAACTGGGATTCTACTGAGCCCAGAAAATATCCAGGTGTTCAGCCATGAGTCCCTGAACAACATGCTGTAAACCTACATGTGACATCCATCATTTTATTGCATGTGTCCTCATGTAAAAAGTCCTTGGAGGGAAAAAGGTTATTTTTCCAAGCCAACCTTTGTCCTCGCTCTCTCCAGGTCAACAGAGGAAGAAAAAAAAATACTGCATTTTTAGAAAAAGGTTAGAGATGTGAAGTGGAGCATTCAGCCATTGTCAGTTTGTCACTGTCAGCTGGGCCACCAGAGAGCCTCGCCCTGTGAGGCGGGAGGGGTTTGACACAAGGAGGTCGAGGTATTTCTAGTTTCTCATTTCCCAAAGGAGGAGGCATCATGTCAGAAAACTGCATGAGCTGAGAGACAAGAGAGAAGACACTCTGTGGGTGTAAATGATGCATTTTTCATTGCATGGTGTTCATGGTGGCAATGGTTAACTTTGTGGGTACAACATGGCACTACATGCAGTTGCTTGGCCTCAAAGTACATTAAGCAGAATTCTTTGGATTCACGAGGGCATAAAACAGGCTAATAGAGATGGACTTTAATGCAGTCCAACTGAAGACGGTTGTCTGACAGTCATTGTTATCAAGATGAAGATGATTTATTTAGTGTAATGGGCATTTCTTAGCCAGTAAATTTGGTATCTGTATTTCATACCTGTAAACTGGTAAGTAAAATCAAATGTTTAAGTATAAACAATATTATATTACATATAACTCTGCCTGAGGTTATGTCTCACTTGGTCTATATTGATTGACATCATGGGCTTTGGTAGGTTATTTGCAATTGTAGCATGTATTTTCTGTATTTGCATTGTTTTGAAATGTGTTTTTGTAGTACTGAAGAAAGTATTGAGAGATGTCATTGCCGCCGGTGTTTGTGTGCCGTTTTACTTCTGTGGTGGACCTTTGAGGTCTTGGAGAATGCCTGTGTAGGCCCAGCTGTGGCTGGTTTTAGAGCCTGCTCCAGAACCCCAGCTGCCAGTCATCTCAGCTGATTGTCCTGGAACTAAAGACCTGCACTCCAGCCCTTATTCTGTCCGCCTCTTGACCCATCTGATTGGACCACCACTCGGTGTCCTTCTCAACAAAATGCACAGTCGAGGCGGCTGGGATTTAACGTAAACAGTTCTCCTTGGTGCCTCTTGTCGAGTTTTGTGTGTGAAATGTAGCTTCTGTTAGCAGCTGCCTAACTCAGTGAGAAGTTACTCGTGTCCTGTGTGTTTCGTAGCCACTGAGGGGTGGTTAATTGAGTTAATTTACTATGAGGCACTTGTTTTTTTAGGTTCTTTTCTTAATTATGGGTGTTGCTTTTGTGTTTAAGTTTGGCTAAGGAATTTAGTTGTTTAACTAGCTTTCATAACTCTGTTAGCCTTTCTTTGGTTTTATTTGGTTCTTTAATTTAGCAGCATTCACCAGCCCTGTTTTTTACATTGTCACCTTTGCTTTGATAATTACGTCACTAAGCAAGAAATTGCTTTCCATAACACTGTTTTTTTGTTACTCCCTTGTTACAGTATTGTACAGAAAGTTCCTTTGGATTCCCTTTGAGCAAGAACTTGGCAACAGCAGAAGAAAACGACTTCTGGCAGAACCAAGCTCTGGGAGGGCAGCCATCTGCATAGACCGGCTTGAGTGAAGGCAAAGGGAGAACACAACAGCAGGTAGAAAAAAAAGATGATCAATAAACAAAGACAGAAAGTATATAAATGGGGAGAAAAACAAAAACGTCCTCAGTGCATCATGGAAAGTCCCTCTGTAGTTGAAGCTGAAAGTAGCATAACTAATGGACAGATGAGGGTCGTCTATGCCTGCCCTGAATATAAGGTTTATCAAAAAGGAAAGTTTTCATTGTAATTTTAAACTGGGAGCTGTTTGCACAGGAGAGGAGCCTGATCACTAAAGGTTCTGCCTCACTGCAATGTCAGAGGACAGAGTTTCTCAAAAAGAAGTTTGCCAAAAGTCCTGTTTTCAGTGATTCAAAGTTGTGTTTGAGTGAACAAATGGCCATGACTCATAGAAAAAGCTTGATTTTTAATAATACACATGACTTGTACTTTAAACCTGCAGTTGCCCGTTTGACACTTAAACATCATAATGTTAAAATATGGACATACAGAATGATACTTTTAAGTAATCAAAGTACATGGATTAACATTCAGTAAACATTTCAGACATTTTCAGGCAAATTGTTTGTAGTGAACACAGGGAATCAGAAAACATATTGAGCATCTTCCAGAGGCTGCCAAGAACCACACCAGCTCTTGTGTACCACTTGGAAAGACACATCCATGAGACAGAACTGAATAAATAGCACTGACATGGAGAAGATTAGAGATGCTTAGAGGAGATGAAGTAATTATCTATGCACCTACAAAAGCAGTTTGACAGGTCCTGTCACAACATTGTTTCACAGAATAGCATTTTAAGTGTTGGAAGACTCACCTGTTTGTGCTTGTTAGCAGGATTTTAGTTGATGTAGCATTTCAATACAGCACTTTTTAACACAAGGTGTGTGTGAGTGGAGGGGGGCGCCAGTGCTCATACAGCAATGCATGAGTCTGCACACATCTCTGACACAACTTCCCACATCTAGACGGTTGCTATGGAAACAATCCCACAAGTGCAAGAAACACTTCATCACTAAAGTGATTTGGTGTAGATAGACTGCTGCTAAGAAACACACATCAGTCATTTCTACAGTCTTTCTTTTTACCTGGCACATGGGAGGCAACAGATCATCAGTCCAGACTTAGAATACGTAGAAGTGAAGCTACAATTAGCTCCACACAGGAAACACAGTTTGATTTTAAAAGTAATACTACTAGTAATAATGTTAACTAGATGACACGTAGTATGATAAATGTTTAATACAAACTTTATCTTTATTTACAAACGTTTCACACTACATGTCTTCCTTGTCTAATGTCATATTTAATTAGATTTTGGTTGCTTGACTAAAAAGGAGATGAGTGAGACCTTGTTGCAAAACGGAAATGCATAAAATAATAATTTGGGTACAGTAAATATGTTCCTAAGCTGATCTATTTCTACAGAGGCATTACAGCTATGAATGATCCACAGTTTTGTGCTAAACTTCTCATCAGATACCAAATTATGAGTGTTTCCTCACATGTCAGTTGTTTTTCTTTCATTATTCATTACTCCCTTTCTGCTCCTGTTGACTCATACAAGGCAAGCATACACAGGGTTCCAGCTTGATGGCTTAGTAATTCTGCTTTTTGCATGCATGTACACTTTGATGTCCCTGCAAACTTATTCCTTTATCAATCTTGCTTCATCACTAAAAAGTGACGTAAAAAGTTGTGACCTCAGCTCAGAGAGGCATCAGAATTACTGATAAATGCAAAGAAGAAAGAACACTATTAAATAATTGCTAATATTTGGGAAATATGCAGTTAGTGCAGACATTGTCTCCCCCCTCTGTCAGTAAAAGTAATTACACAAGCACTGTTGATGTGTGCTTATGACATAGCATGTCTGTTGATTGCTCTCGTTTCTTAGACTGTAATCCTTCCTTTGAATGCCAAGTTTGTTATTTTTTTGTTATTTTTCTTGAGCATCGGAAACTTCTCTAGGACACCTCCTAGGTTTTTGCCTCCTAGGTTTGTGTGCCATAGGGTATGCCATACTCCTGCTTGCTGTCAGTATTCACCTCTGGCAAACAGATGATTCCTATTTGATGTAAAACACATTACTGCCTGTGCACCAGCGCAACAGTGGGATCACAGACTCAAGGGTGTACCCCGGTATATTGCAAAATACAGACCATTATAGACTTTATCAGTATCATGTGAACTTGTTTGGCAAGAGCTTGAATGTAACTAATGTTCATTTATATGAGTAAATCATACACTCCAGCTTTAACAAGATCAAAACAGAAGTAAATGAAAGTGTTTGCAGGCTTGGATCCACATCATTCAGATAATACATTTTGGAGTGTCCCTCTCAGTGACGAAAGTATACTCAGGTGACTTAAAGTGCCTAAACGAGATGTGTTTCGGACTAACAAGCTAAGCACTTCTTTCCTTTACCCCTTAAATCAGTTTGTTTTTATTATACATTCATTATAGATATTTTCTGTGTTATTTAACTCTTCAGTTGAAAGCCCGATGGATTTCCCCTGTTACTGTGGTGAGTCATGCAGCCTTAAAGCAATGCAGAAAGGCATAATGCTGTTTGAGAATTGTTTTCTGTTTTGTCTAGAGTGAAACTTGAAACTGAATTTTCAAATAATTTGGCCTTAAATCACCTATGGAGCCAAAAAGCAACTTATGAATATTGGTTTAAAACTAAATCTATGAGCAATATTTCTAAAAATAAAACAAAATTGCTGTTATTGTCTACTAGAAGAACACATAATTAAATATATTACTACCACTACTACAAATGTATGTTTTAAGCCATTTAAATGTATTTGTTAAGGGCTGCTAAAGGCTGTGGTCATAGTTAAACGCTGCCTGCTAAAGACAAGACAAACCTACAGAGCACTGCAGCCATCTGTGCAATGCAAAGACATCTGTTTATAAAGTCAGACCCAACCATCAACCTTAACAACCTCCATTCAATAAGTGTTGAGGAACTACTTCCAGCTTTGCTCCTGAGAGATGACAGTCCCCAGATTACTAATGGGGGAAGAGTAAACAGACTCTGATTTACAGCATTTTTTGTATATAAACACAAATCAATGCATTCAGTAATGGGGTTTAAAAGCTTTATGTAAATCAATGAATACAAACAACAAATGAAAAAAAATAACTCAGCTTTATTTGGTTGATTTGCTTTTTATTTTTGCATTCCTCTGCACTACTGAGATCTGAATGAACTTGTAAAAAATGTATTTAGTCGCATCCCACGACCCCATTAGACTTTGCTTTTGGCACATTGCACTCATCCAACCAGTAGAGGGAAGCAGAGGAGCTCTTTTATAATGTTCCAACATTCTTCTCAGAGCTCCAGTGCTGCCACTGACCTTAACTCATTTTTTAACTCATGAAGTCGCCACTCACTTGACTGTGTCACATTCAAAACACAAGCGTCTGTGACATGCACAGCAACATCTAGGACGCATGTTAATAAAACAACAGAGCTGTAGCTGTAGGAGGCAATTTAATAAGTTACACAAACAGCATCTGTGTTTGGGGTGATATTTTCAGGTGTAGATGAAAACAAATCATCTGTCAGTTTGAAGACCAAAATCTCTACTGAGGACAGTATTGTCTTACTCGCATTGTAACTTTAAACCACAAGATTGCAGCATTGTTACAATTTTATTCTGCTATTTGAGGTAGGATATACACTTCCATACTTGGCTAAACACAAAAATTGGATCCCATGGAACATTTGAAGACGAAGAAGATAAAATACTTCATATATAAATCATGGAGCTCAAACTAATAATGTTTTAAATGAAACTGACACAGGATAAAATGATTTTCCACATGCTCAAAGTCATGAATGTCAACAGTAAAAACTGAAGAAAGCAGTGACATGAAGATTTTAATATAACCACATGCATTCCCAAATAACCCATACATGAAGATAGAAAATGCATTCACTAATGTGTGCTAAATTTTTTTTATTTCCTGTATTATAAAGTTTTTACATGTGCTTTTAAAATCTCTGTCATAAAATCAACAGGTAAGCTGTCCAAAATTTCACCTCTCTGCTGATCTGCGGACACTAAATCACTCGTTTCATGACAGTGTTCATAAATATTAATGTTTACTGGTCTCTTATGTATAACACAACACAAGTTTCCACCACCTACCTGATGCACTTAGTACAACATGCATGTGCTTACTGAGTAGCCAACACTGAATCTTGTCGAATTTCTCTAGGTGGCACTCTTACTGTGCTTATGGCTGTTGTTTGCACTCATACTCTCCAGGACTGTAGAATAGCTGTTCACTACTTACTCTCACCCTGCTGTGGCAGTTTCTTTCAGATAAATAAAACACTGTGTAACTTGTTCAAGAAAAGATGGGTTTGTAGAGGATTTTTGATACATATATATAAACATTTTTGAGATCTTGGCCACCTATGTGCTTCTGTTTTCATCATTTGTGCAAAGGTTAAACATGTCTCAGTACCTACCAGCACTCACACGAATTTGTTGTAGTAAATGATCATTTGAACATTTATTTATCAAAATGTCAGACTATCTCTTTAAACATTCAGGTTTTACAGCCTGAGAGCATTGAATGAGTTCAGGCAGAGCACTGACATTATTCAGGCTGGTCTGCGTCATCTGTTTCATTCATGCTTCTGCTTTAGTTGATCTATCAGCTGTCAAATAAGTGTTTAAGCTCATGTAGGTTTATGGCTCTCTGTATAGGATTGAGTTTAATTTAAGTCTAATTTTGTGCCAATACAAACAGAATAAGCAAGCTCTAATGAGATAGTTGTGACAGAAGTCATATAAGCTTAAGTATTAGGCCTCCAAATTATGGGATTATCTAGTAGTACTCAATAAGAAAAACTAAATGAAACTGCAATACATATGTATATATAAAAACATACCACTCGTAGTATCAACCAGTTCATAATGGTCAGAAAAGAGAGGAAAGGGACTTGAATGTGCAGTTACAGTTGTTACACTTGCACATTACAGCAAGTTTCCATTACTCGGTCTGTTTATGTCAAAACAGCAGCCTCACATAACTGAGAATCTGTCTTTTCATGATTTCAGTACCTTGTGATGCCAGTGAGGCCACAGACTGCTTGACCAGCAGCCTGAACCTGCCGCACCCCACAGCCCGTCTCAGTCATTTCCTTTCTGGGCAGCTCTGTGTGCCTGCTCAGCCCAAGGCCAGGCTGTTCCTGTTTGGATTCCTGCAGGAATGGGTAAGATTTACCATGGAAGATTTTGTTTGGAGTGTTGCCTCAGCCACAGCGGTGCCACGTTCTTTCCTCTTCCTCCTCAGCTCAGGCTAAAGAGGTGAAGCCCCCGTTGGTGGACTCGACTTGTGTAGACTCTGAAATGGAAATGGGTCTCTTAGATACGAAGCCAAACATGTTAGTGGAAATTTATTCCGTCATATTTCAAAACCATTCATCTGGCCTTTGAAGCACTTTGAGCATAAAGTCACTCTGTTCAGCAGATTGAAAAAAGACAAATGAGTTTTTCCCCCCATAGAATATATATCGTAAGAAAATGTCTCTTATATAGAGTAATGGTGGCAGACACCAGGTTATTATCATTTCTGTTGGCCAGTTTTTGTTTGCATGCAAATTCCTTATTGCTGTTCTTTTTTGTTTGTTTCTTTTTTGTGTTGGTGTCCTATAAATAAGTAAAATCCAGTTTTGTATTAATTTTATTTTACTGTGAAACTGAATGTAAGTAAAACTTTTTCACAACCACAGAAAACCTGACATCAAATTTTTCCAGGGAAGTTTCCACAAGAACAACAGGTGTAAGCAAGCTGACATGGAAATGACTTAGTCCTGCAGAATACAATGTTTTATTTCTTCCTCTGAGACTGTCATTGTGATGTCAGCCCACTTTCTCCCATAAAATATGCTCTTTTTCTCCCCATGTATAGTTATTGAGTCATTACTTTCTTCTATCAGTGACATTTCCTTTGAAAACAGTTGAGTCGTGTTAGCACTGCAGTTTGCAGAGAGCTAATGGTGTCTGGCAAGTTTAGATTTGTGGCCTATTTAGCTCTAAAAAAAAACCTGTGCACTGAGGCCAAGGCCAAGGTCTTTCTTTTATGCAGCGCTTTGCCAGAATAGCATCTCCATCATAAAGACTAGCATGGCAGTGTGTGAAAGCAAGACCTCTGTTGGTACACAATAAATCAACCCCAGTCAGTGTACACAGAACAAAGGAAGTACATTTCTGTTTTATTACTCTGCCAAGGAACATGGCGGAGTTTTGTGATGATCGGTGTTGGTCTGTCTGTTTGTTTGTTAGCAACATTACTCAAAAATGGACAAACGGATTCGGAAGAAATTTTCAAGGAAGGATTTCTGATCATCAATACAAACTGATAATTGGGTAAACGGTCACAAGCAAACGACTGTCTATCAGAAAGTTTTCATTCCAACCAGTCTAAATATTCAGCGAAATGTAGGAATGTAAAACATAATATTCCCTCCTGTAGTTCTGTGTGGTATAGACTATACAGTAAATATCTCCTGTATGACTTAGGACCTTTCTATAGCTCATGAGGGAGGCCCAGCCGAGTTTAAAGCACTGCTGCTGGGATATAGACGACTGGGAAATGGGGTAGGTGAGGAATGTTTGGTGCCTCCCTCTTCAGACTGTTTACACCTTCAGCCAGTGACTGCACATGGGTGTGCCAGTTTAATAGAGGAGTATACTGTCACTTTAACAAAGTTGCTTTTGTCCGCCTATTTCAGACTTTGCAAGTTTTCCCCTGGGTTCTCATTTGTCTGATGGGACGTTTTCCACTGAGATGGCAAACTGACTGGTGGTCACTTGCAGACAGTTGCCAGGACTCAACATGGAACTCAAACAAGAAACATTATAGCACATGTTCAGAATCTGTATGACACATGATCTGCATTCATTCTCCCTCTGTTGGGTGTAGATGCACACACACTAACCCTACCTTTAAACATCTCTGACTTAGAAAGTTGAGAAAAGTGGTAGTTGAGGACATTCAGTGAACGTGTTATTTTGATTTTAGATGAAGGTTTTGTTTGCCAGTTACAGATATTTTAGAGAAGTCCTCATCAGATGTTCATGATATGCTGCCAACTAAAGTAGAGCACTTAAGAGCAAGTGGCGCAGCAATGTCAGTGCAGTTTGTCATACTCATAAGTGTGTCATTAAGAACATATCACCAGAAAGAGAGCAAAATACATGTTATGTTAGTGGTACTGCTATGTTTTCTTCTTAATCACGGTCCTGTTCAGTGAAAAAGTAAATGTAAAACCATTTCCCTCTGTGCGATATACTGGTAGCTAGGGTCTTGAATTATATGGGTAATCAGCCTCAGTGGTCTCATTCAGTCTGCTGCATGCTCTACATGCCACACCTCCCTCATCAGAGGATCTCTAAATATAGAATGTGACATATTCAGCCCACAACTGTTTGATTACCCATATATCTCAGAGAGCAGATGTTTGAGATGCCAATCCATGGAGAGGCCTCACCCCATTTTTTTTTTCAGTATGTGCGATCACCCCTTTAATGTAGCTCCACAGCTTTAGATGTGAACTTCAAACATTATGATGATGTTTCTTCTCTGGCCAAACCTATAAAACCTGCAGTGATACCTTTTAATGCAGTGATTCAGTATTTATCTGCTACTCAGTGTCTGTAATCAAGAGGTTTTACCATGACACAAACTGCAGTAGATGTGACCGGCCATGAAGAGTAGTGAACCAGTAGTGTGAGTACAGTAGTGATTTGTGAGATTTCGCGCAGTACGAAGGATAATACCTGAGCTGAAAACACTAGATAAGATTTGAAAAATACCACATGCATCAAGTGTTTTCAGCCCAGGTAATATCCTTCATACTGCGCAAAATCTCACAAAACGGATCTGGGACACCTTATCTTTCCATTGACAATCTGATGTCTACATTTCACTACTAGGGACTTTAAAGGACATCAAGTCAATTCAATTTTCAATTCACAGTAAAAATGTTGGATGTCCTTTAAAGTCCCTTTGTTATCATAGTTTTAGGCCCCACCTTGTGGAGAGTATGCAGAGAAAGTTCAATTTTTTTAAACATTTTTTTTCTTAGGGTAAATTGTGCACTTCCAGGATAAACGTGTTTAATCCAATTACAACAAAGTGTTTCAATAAAATCATGCACATATTGTAAAAAGAGAGCTTTGCTGCACTAGTTGCACAGACAGAGCTGTAGCAGTTATCATGACGCAAGGGTTTCTTGCAGTACAAAGAAAAGCCAGAGTACATTACTATAACAGAGGTACAAATCATAGTCGGCATTAAACATTTAGTTGCTGTAGGCATTGATGTTGGTGCCAAGAGTAAGGGACTATTTTAAAGCGTTGATGCAGTAAAAACCTTTCTATTGTAATAGTCAGCCGTTGACAGCATTAAAACAGGGAAATTACTCTGTTAAGCTTTCCCATTGCGATTGCAAAATGAAAGCCGGGGAGACATGTGGCTGGTGAAGTTATAACTGACACTCTGATGATCCCCGGTGGCCTCAGATGTCCTGCTCAAATGTCCTGAAGAAACACATCGAACTAATTCGAGGGGAAATTGTTTTTCTACTGACTCTGTACACCTTGACCATAATAGGAAAGATAAGAAGTAAACAGCAAACATAGATCTACGTCCGCACACTGCCCCATTGCCGGCAGCAACAAACTGAAAATATTCAAGATAAGATTATAAGAAACACAAGCAAACATGAATGTCACTGCAGATACTATTCAGTCGCCTTTCTTTCGTTCAGTTACTGCATCTATTCACTCTCTTCACAGATGTCAGATTCCATGTGACATGACTTCAGGCAAGTAGAAATTTAAATTCTCCAAATGGAATCTGAAGGAGTCACTATTTAAGTTCAGACAGGACACTTTGTCATTTAACCGTTTATTTCAAAATGACATGCACTTGGTCGTGACTCTGCTCAAGTGATTTTCTGGAACAAACTGAGCAAGCTCGACACGGACAGTCCTTGAGATCATAAACCCCCAAACTTGCACTTTGAAAGGGAGCAGATGAGTAGTTACCTTGAAATGAAATGGAGTTTTGTGAAATAAACCTAATTGTACCGACAAATGTGTCGCATTTCCTCTGAATTCATGCAAGTAGCATGACCTTTTATCTGAATGCATAGAATCATCAACATGTCGAATGCAAACGGATGAATGTCTGGCAAGTATAGTGACTTGATACAATGGAAATCAAATATGTGAGATATGAGACTGACGCATGATGCATTTCCTTTGAATGCATGCAACCTTTACATCTGATTGCAGGCAATCAATGGCATGCTGAATGCACACAGCTGAACATCTGGCAAGGCACTATTATATTGACTTGATACACGGGAAATGAAGATCAGAGCACCTTTATAATAATATTAATCAACTTTGAAAGCCTAAGGTCAATGAATTACTCATGCTTATCTCAAAAGAAGACAGATATAGTGACGCCGTGCAAGGAATAGATTTTCTCAGTGTGTGAAATGAACTTCCCATGACTAAGAAACACCCTAAGCCACAAGGAGGACTGTCATAAGTGGGTATCTACATGTAGACTAAACATCCAGACTTTAAGTGAGAACTGACCTTGCACCAAAAAGCTTAATAGTAAGATGTTTATTGTTGCCTGCTGGATGAACTTCTTTGGTCCATTGAAGACGAGGTAACAATATCCTTTCCTAAGAAATTTAGAACTGCAGGGTCTAAATGTCTTTAATAAAACCGGACTTCAGAAATTAAACATACAGACTTGACAAGTATTGAACCAGATTATGTTTGGACTCGATTGGTTTGGTCAAATGTTGGCAAGACAAGCTGCAGGGAGAAACACTGGAGCACAGACATGACTGAGGAGCACTCAATGTTGACTGATGCTTCATTGCCTCAAAACACATTCATCTTCCTGCAGGAAGGGGATTAGATCGTAACAAAGTGGCAGGCAGAAAGCTAGTGGGCAAGGATAGAACCCCTAGGCCACACATCTGCAAAACATTAGTTATTAAAGAAGATCCCCAAAACCCGACCAATGATTCCAGTGTGTCATTATAAATGAAGCATCAGAGCTGGATGCTTCAGATCTGTGGTTGC
Organism: Amphiprion ocellaris; assembly: GCF_022539595.1. Taxonomy (NCBI): domain Eukaryota; kingdom Metazoa; phylum Chordata; class Actinopteri; family Pomacentridae; genus Amphiprion; species Amphiprion ocellaris. The sequence goes on along the minus strand of NC_072778.1, from coordinate 8,634,530 downwards.
TCTCCCACCAACTGGCTTAGTCTCCATCTGTAGGATGCTGCTGCTCCAGCCCACTGCTCCCAGCTGCCCATTTCCACCAATCTACTCTGCATTGCCCTTACTATACTTGATTTGCTCATCTACATATTTTTGAATTTACCACCAGCTATATATGTAGTATATTTCATGCCAGAGCCGTACACCACAGCAGTAAACTATAATCAGTTTCCATGTTAGTTGTACTTTGCATGTATCTTCTGTCTTATTGTGCATGTATCAAATTGTGTTTTATGGTCCTTGTGTCAGGCATATGGGTTCTGTAAAGCATCTTGAGACAATTTGACTGTAATTGGCGCTATATAAATAAAATTGAATTGAAAATTGCAAAGGTTATGCTGTTTCAATGCCTGTATAACGGTGACCCATTGTGAATCTGATCGCAAGCCATGAAGACTTAAGATGACTTGTCCACAATTTAGAAAGTCTGGACACAAGATAGCTGCTGAGAAATGATTAATGTTGCATCGTTAAGGTGTCTAACAGGGACCGTGTGATCATACTTCCTCATAGACTGAGATGATATAGCATCTGCAAAACTAATCCGAATAGATCTAACTTGACCTGGGGCAGATACTCATTTGCTGGAATCTAGAGAGAAAGTCAAGTCACTGATAATAATGCATTTAAAACAAGAGCCGGTGCGCCAAAGTGATCTCCAGTGAAGTAATATAATTGGAAGTATGAACTACCTAACAGGTCTAAGTATTGTGTTTGAGTCCCTGCAGAATTAGTGTGAATTTCCCATAGTAAAAGTAATGGTTTAAGCCTCTTCAACATATTTAATACTACTTTACCTGACCATAATACTTGGAAAGGCTGAAGCCATATGGTGTTATTAATCATGGACATGAACACATCTAGTTTAATATTAAAGCTACACTGCCAAAGTGTTATTAAATATGGAAATTAAGTTCTATTTTACATATGGAAATTAACCTAAATGCAATTTAAGCTGATACTGACTGATTCAATAGGTCATACCCCTATACTGAAAGTAGACAGGTTAATCTCTGAAATCAACAATTCTTGGCTATATTATTCTAAACATGTAGCTATTATATTAAATCTAACTATGTAGTTAAACCAAACTTTTTTCTTTTTGGACACGACAACCAAAGTCAGACTGCAAACAAAATGTGGCTTATGTTTTAGCTAAACTCCAAATGGATGCCACTGAGAGGGTGAGGAAACCTTCCTAGCACCATCTATGAAGTCCACTTTCTTTAACTGAGTAACATCCATCCATTTTCTATACACCACTTTTCCTCTGTATGGTCGCAGTGGAGCCTATCTAAGCTGACTTCTGGAGAAGGCAGAGGACACCCTGGACAGGTCACGAGTCAATCACAGAGCCAATACAGACAACAAGGTGTGCTCGCATCAACACCTACAGACAATTTAGAATCACCAGTTAACCTCAGCATGTCTTTGGACTGTGGGAGAGAGCCAGAAAACCCATGCAGGCACAGGAACAATATGCAAACTCCACATAGAAAGACCTTAAACGCCACGTAGGGTGACAGTGGGCGACACCATTGCACCACTGTGCTGTATGTACCTGCTTTTCTAATTAGCACAAGGCATGATCTACCAATGCATAGCTGAAGAAAGATGGCACAGAGCAGGATTCGAGAAACACCTGACTTGCTGAACATCTACGCATCAGTAGACACTAAATCTACTTTTCACCAATATAGCTAACACAGTAACTGGCCACACCAGTTACAGTGACACCAAAACAGCTTCATGATTTACTTGCACAAATGTGACCACTTGAAGTTTTAACTTACATGCTCTCAAACGTTTGTCTGAAGCCCTGGATGGGACTGATGGTGCATTAACCCTCTGGTCAAGGGAAACTTGTAAGCTGATGATCAATATTGTGTCAGACCAAGGTGTTTTATCTATAAGCTTCAAAAGCTACCTTAAACACAGTCATTGCAATATTTCATGAAAGACTTGACTTGTGATCTCGAGAATAACTGATATCAACACAACCACCAAGACTTTTCCATCAAAGTCTGATTCAGACGAAATCAACATCTTCAGGGTGCACAGGTGGATATGCGCTGACGTCACTCTGGTGGGCGGAAACAGCGGACTTGAACCCGGAAGTTGTACGGCAGGTAACCGGCGCTGAGCAAACTTGGATTTCGGAGTTTGAATTACAGTTAATGGTATTTAGACGAGATGCAGGTGGGCATATGGAGGAGACATGACGAGGGGAGGTCGGGTGAGAGGACGATCGACAACTTCCGGCCCGCTTTGATTAGACGGATCGACCTGGACATAATCACAGTCAGAAGGTAAGAACAAACCTCCAAACACTGTTTCATAACCTGTGTGAGAGATCTGACAGGAAGATGAACAGAGGCTGGTGGAGCAGAGTGGATCAACTCTGACTCGGTTATAAAGATATCTAAGTGGGAGGGCTGGATTTAGTAGTAAACGATTGGACAGAAAAGGACCTCGACTCCATTCCTGTCTGAACTAAGTCAAAGCTCCATCGCTTGAGTGTGGGTTGGGGTATATGCGCCCTCTCTGGTTTAACTATTTGATTTGTTTGCATTCCTGCTAGAGTTCTGTTTCTGTTTCATTTCCACTTGAGCTTCAGCTGTAATTAAAAGTGAACTTTAGCTGGCATCAGTAGCACAGCTTTATGACTCATGTAATTTATTTAGAAAAAAAATGAGGTGACAACACAGGCAATGACTGCACCAGAATAATAAGTTAGAATTTTTCCATATTCAGCGTCGCACAGAAACAAATATACTCGTTGTATGGTCTGTATAGAAGGGGGCTTTTAAAATGAATAAAAATCAAGGGGGAAAGACACTTCTCTGATTGTGTTCTCATGCTGGATTTTGAAAATTGAACAAAAAGTGTATTTTAGAAAAGAAATTAATAAATGACAGGTAGTGGATATCAGGACAGTTGAGTCCCCCCAGAGTAGACTTTTCTACAAAGAGAGGATAAGTATTAAAGCTCCTGGCTGCATGCCAGGCCCGCAGAAGATGTTTCTACATGCAGGTAAAGGTATAAAAAAAGGCTTGTTCCTTGTGCGCCCTGATTCCATAAATCTCTGAGCTGTGTATATTGTGGCTCTTTTTTTTGATAAAAAGCAAGCTTTGACATGACTTTATCAAACATGTTGACATTCTTCCAGTTTCTCCTCTTATGTCCTTATCAGGATAAAGAGAATTTCCTTCAGCAGCATTTGAGTCAACATGGCAGAGAGTTTTGTTGTGTCTGCTGCCTTTTGTATTTAAGGAGACAAAAGAGAATCGGTTTGATGTTTTTTTCTCGTTATCATCTAATGTAATCTACCTTTGAAGTTTTCTGACAGTGACCACCCAGGTGCTGTGTTATTACAACACCCCCGGACACTCTTGGCACTGAGAGGCTGTGTAATGTTTCACATGCTTCCAATACTAAATCCAAGGGTTATTAAGGCCTCTTTTATTTAGCAGCATGACTTGCGGGCTGGGGCTGCACAGTGGCGTAGTGGTTAGCACTTTCGCCTTGCAGCGAGAAGATCCCTGGTTCGCGTCCCGGCTTTCCCGGGATCTTTCTGCATGGAGTTTGCATGTTCTCCCTGTGCATGCGTGGGTTTTCTCTGGGTACTCCGGCTTCCTCCCACAGTCCAAAAATATGCTGAGGTTAATTGATTATTCTAAATTGCCCGTAGGTGTGAATGTGAGAGTGCTTGTTTATCTCTGTATGTAGCCCTGCGACAGACTGGCGACCTGTCTAGGGTGTCCCCTGCCTTCACCCGAGTCAGTAACCCTGACCTTGGTGAGGATTAAGCGGTGTATAGATAATGGATTGATGGATGGACTTGCGGGCTAAGCTTCAAAGAAATATTAAATTCGTCGGGGAGAAATGTAAAGCAGACATATCCTATGAGTGAAAGAGGAGCTGCTACAGATACAAAGTTGGAAAAGATACACATCTGTTTTCTTGCTGATATTTATAGTAGATAAGAAGACTTATTTATATCTGTCCATGGAGGAATCAGCGGCTAACCTTTAACACAACTGCAAATAAAGCCACAAATGCTGTTTTGTACAGATTCGGATTCAGGTGTTTTAGTTTATTTTGGGGGATTTTATCCTTTAAGAACAGAGGAAGAGTGGATAGAGTAGGGGAATGAAGCACAGTAGATACCATTTAAAGCAGGGATGCGCTGCTCAGGGCATAAATGTGGTGTGAGTGCTCACCAGCTTGTTGTTTCCCCCTGGTTTCCGGTGTTTATGCTAAGCAAACTAACCAACTGTTGGCTCCAGCTTCATATTTAAAGAGCAGACATGGTACAATGGTATTTTGGACCTCTTGGTTTTCCCCCAAAATGTCAAACTATTTCTTTAACTCTGCAGCAATGTGTCCCTGAATTGGACCTGCGTCATTGTATATTGTCTTTTATGACACACCTATTAACGAAGAAAAAGAACTGATATGAAGCTTAGAAGAATAAAGTTCATATTGAATAACTTGACTGGTCTTATCATTGCTGCTGATAAGGCAGTGGAGTTGAGTGTTCGTCAGTGGCAGCAAACTGACATCACTGTAAGCCGGAGTGATTATCAAAGCTCATCCAAGGTCATGAGAATAAAGAGCTCCTCTGTTTGGAATCTGACCAGCAAACAGCCAGCTGGCCACAGCTGAGATGAACCATCTCAAATTATTCTCATCCACTTCCTCAAAGACAAAATGTTCTGTTTCCGAGGAAGAACAAAAACTCAAACTGCACTTAATACGGAGAGGCGAATAAAGAAGGAGAAGAAGTGCAGACACTAAGGCCATTATCTGTCTAAACAAGAGCAAACATGTCGCAGTAATTTTATACATTCAACAAGCCATTCCTTTAGCTTAACCTTGCAAGCTTTCTTGCAAAAATGATCCAATTCACCAGCTTAGTAAAAGCACAGACTTTGTCAGCACTCAAAACCCAAAACCTACTTAATGAAATGTGAAAGCTGAAGCACAAAGCCAACCGCTTCTTTAACGTATTTAAATCTTCACGCTCTGCTTGGGGATATATGATTTGCAAAACACTGCATTTTCTTTGAGGGCACAAGCACGAGAAAATTATCTCTCTTTTCCTACTATTAAACTTTCATTATAGAGTTAAATAATTCATGTATTAGTCCAGATTTCAGTATAGTTTTTGTGTTTTGCTAAATGGGCTTTAACCAGTGATACAGCGACGATGATATTTTAAATAATGAAATTAGTTCATATTATTATAATTATCCTACAAGGGTCCGTAATTTCCCGGAGTCCCGACTTGTGTGGAGGCTCTGCACAGCTATACTCACTTTTAGGGCCTTTTTAAAATACCTATGAAACAAACAATATGTACTGTGTTGATTACTGAGCTCTGTAGTTGCTGATTGTGTTACTTTTGGATGCAGACCAGCTTGGTGTTGCTCTGTGTTTTCCATCTTTGTGGATCTGAAGGATTTTCATTTTGTGGTTGTCACCTTTCCTCAATATTTAAGTGCACTGTTTGTGATATATGTATATATGTGTGTGTGTGTGTGTGTGTGTGTGTGTGTGTGTGTGTGTGTGTGTGTGTGTGTGTGTGTGTGTGTGTGTGTGTGTGTGTGTGTGTGCATATATTTTTTTCTATATTTGTCTTATAGATTTTTTTATTTATTTTTTTTGCTGATTGTCTTCTATATTTGGGTTTAGAATATACATATATATATATATATGTAGATATGTGTATATACATATATATATGCATTTTTTTGTTGTTCATTTCCTCTATATTTGTATATATATATATATATATATATACATATACATATATATTAGTAGTAGTAGTAGTAGTAGTATTTATATTTTTTATTTTTATTTTTTGCAATTTTTTTTCTCTATATTTGGGTCTTACAGGGTTAAGTAAACGTCCACAATTTTACTTATTTGAAGAGGTCTTTAATTTCTTAATCTCCAACACAGTGAAATCATTTTCATGAAACTCACTGAGTATATGTGAGCTGACTGAGTGGGCAGTTGCTTGTAAAGGCTTGTTTGTCAAACTGGAGTGCAGCTTTTGACCTGCAGAAGTGTACACACTATTTCTACAGTGGTCTAATTTCACTGTGCGAGACTGAATGCGGAGCGAACGGTCAGCGAAGGTCATGCTTGTCTACGGGACTGCATTCACATATATTGGTCAAAAGTCATGTTTTGTCTGTGCGTAAGCTTTTTTTGTGTCAGAATATGCATTCACACGTGTGTAAAGAAAGTAAGTTCCGCTGTGGAGCATGCTTGGAACTACAGAGGTTCGTCTAACACAAACACACACTGGCATGAACCCCACTGACACACTAATGCGGGTGCAAAGGGGTTAAAACAACAGCCCAGTGAATGCACAGCACGGACAGGAGAAAATAACTCACAAAGCCCCATCGACTCCATTTGTGAGAGTCCAAAGCACACTGTTTACGACAGCATGAAAAGCAGACGCCGTACTCTGGCTCAGATTTCTTAGCCACAGACTATTTCTGACTATGCTTTGACTGATACTCAGTAAGACAAGGAAAAAATGTATTTGCTGATGCATTCTCATTGATTTTTTTTTTGTCACTTTAACACCTTTTTGACGGTGGCTTTGTCATACCAGACAATATAAAAGGCAAACGTCTTATATCGTCACAGTAACAACAAGAAAAGTGTTCTTCGATCTTTAAAAGTCAAAATCAGATAAGGAAAAGTGAAAACCAAAAAAAAAAATCGCTATCAGTCACAGGTTCTTTCAAATATCTGAGAGATAAATGCTTTTATTGACAACAGCACGTTCACACTTCTTTGGCAAAAAGAAGGTACAAAAATAAATAAGCCAGTGAAAGTGGCCACAGTTAAAATGTTTCTGCTGTCAAATTAAAACTAAGAGTGCATATTAAAGAGAATAACACTGCGTCACTTCTCATCTTAAAGCTCTTCATTTGTAAATGTGCAAACATTGTGCCCACATGTTGGCCAAACATGTATCTTTATTTATAATGCTCATGATACTTGTTGTACTGATTCTTAAAAACATAAAATTATAGGTGAGGTGAAGCTCCAAGGCACACAAGGTATGTCAAATTACATACTTTTCTTGGTGCAGTGTAAATTGCGTGACCCCAGACGACCTGACTAGATGTGGGTTGTGGCTTGTTCACTACACAAAGACTCTTTACCAAGCTCTAATTACTTACTGCCCACAGGCAGCAGAGAAGAACATGACTTACGATTTAGAGCATTCCATTCATACAAAATGCAAATTACACCTGCTGGAAGGCCTCGGGAGGAACAAAAGCGATAACTACAGCATATTCTTTTCATAACGATGGCAGCCCGTTGGCCTCTGGAGAAGAAACAAATGAAGACTCAAAAGAAGGAAGTGAACCTAATTAGTTTCCGTAAATTTTCACTCTTTGTAAATGTCAGAATCAGTTAAAGTCTCTCTTGGTATCCCACACAAAAAACAGTCTCAGTGGGTTTTTGGCAAATGGGAATAGATGACTTGCATTTACAGAGTTATTAACAACACAGCAATAGGCCCTGCATTGACAACAATATATTTCTTATAAATATAAAGAAAAAGAGATAAATACAGATTTTGTTTCTTTTTCTGATTCCTACATGACAGCATATTCTCTCTTGTTCTTGTGATTTAAGTGGAAAAATAGGCATAAATTACATTGAATGTGTCAGTTTTAGACATGTTAGGATACTTTTACCCTGATTACTTTGAAAAAAAAGAGGATAAAGCTTTAGTGTTAAAGAACAGTTTTACAGAACATGGTGAAGTCACAGGGTTAAATCCATTAATCTACTTTGTCCGTGTCTCACTAATGTGACCCCTTGATTAGTGCGAGTCTCATCACATGTTCATTGTAATGACTTTGATTCCGTGGGCATTGATGTAGGTGAGGAGGACTCTGGCTCGCCTCTCGATGACGTCGATCAGCTTATCGATGCCCTGTCGGCCGCCCTGGCTCTCCCAGTACGTCTGGTCCAGGAACAGGGACTGGAGGAGTTTCTCCCTCAGCTTCCTGCTCCTCATCACAGACACGGCCTGCTCTGGAAGCCTGGAGGGACGTAAAACAAATCCGGAAGGATCAGTCACATTGGAATTCAGGTGTCTCAGAAGCAGAGCTCTGGAAATAATATGAAGAGTTCACAATACGGACAGTAAGGCCATAGTATCCTGCGGTATACCACCAACAATAAACTCCAAAAAAATACAGAAAAAGCTAGAATTGGAAATAATAAATGTAATTGATGAGACAAAAGCACATAAAACAAGAACAGCTGTAGTAAGAGTACAACAGGAAGCAGATGTATTCGTAGTTTAAGAGTCACGTGTTTTACACAGTAAAAGTTCTAAATGAAGTTCTCACAAAGAAGGCCTGTTGGTACAACATTTGTTTGGCTGTAGATCAAACAAACGTGATATAAAGTCAGCTAAACTCCAGCTGTTATGTAGAGGTTGCTAGTAGTAACCAGCTGCAGAGCAGATCTATTAAACTGCCAAACCCCTAAACATAATTACTGTGAAGACGTGACGGAATCAAATCAATTGCATTTCGACATTTTACTGAAACTTCTCGCCTTTTTGCATTACGCAGATTGAAATCAGGATCGCTCTGGCTCTTTGCATTTAGCAGGCAAAATGACAGTGACCCAATTACATATTCAGCAGGAAGTTTGTTTATCTAACCTGAGTAAAATGATGGGTTGCACATAATTGCAGCGCAAAATGTGCTGCGATGCACTGTTTGTGGTAGTTTTTGACATTTTTAAAAGCTTTTAAGTGGGTAAAAGCTCCTCTCCTACAGCGAAAATATCAGCAAAGATGAAAAGGGAGATCATCATGTGAAGCTGTGCAGCAGCTGGTTGTGGCACTCAGGTTTGGAGTTGGCTCTCTGCTTAGTCATCTTTTATTTTTTTTATTATGAATGCGGGCAAATGGCGCCTCATGCATTTCCAACAAGAACAAATCAGAGCTAACGACATTTAAGCAGGATTGCTAGTCTAGGTACTCAGTGTAGATAGTTATCAGCTGTGAATAAACAAAATTAAAAGTTCTATTTGATGCTTGATTTGGAGGTACTAGTTTGTGTCTTCTTTTCAAAGTTTTAATTGGGTTTTATTGCAGCCTGAAGACAAGTTGGACCTCAGAGATATGTTCATGGAGGCAATCTGAAAAACATTAAGATGGGACCTGATAGTGTTGACTTAGGAGACAGCTGGGGAAGATCCATGAAGAAATTGCTAAAGTACTAAATTAATTTTAAGCAGCTGAGGTTTCTAAATAAACTGCAACACTATGTGAGATAAAGAGATAAAAACCCTCTCAGATTTATAACACCGAAAGAAGTCAGGTATTAATGGCATCTTGTGATCTTGCGTCATCTCATAACAACTAAATTTAGTCTTCATGTCTGATAGGAATCCCAGAATAGGAGCTCCAGTTTTGCTGAGGATCACAAGGATCCATGTTCAGGGGAGGAGACACGAGTGGCCTTGCCAAAACCGCAGTTTCTCCGCTGTCTCCCCAGTGGTATGACTCACTGATTTATTGATCAAAAGACGAAATGAGTGCGATGTTTGTGCAGCGTGTGTTTACATAGCCGCCGACCTGCGAGGCATAAATAGAAAGAAACACATAACGTTTTACTCAAGCCACCACACTACCACACATTGACTTTGTTGAACCACATCTAAATATTTACTTCAGTTTTCGTCACGCAATCAGGTAAAAGTGGAGATTTCAGAGGATGAAGCACGTTTTTTAAAGGTCACGCTGAAAAAGTTACAAACAGGATTTGAAGGTTTAAGAAAGACAGTTTGTTGTTTGCAATAACTGATACAGATTTGTGTTCGATGATTATTTTTCCACAAAATTCTGAGTTTTATAACTGATATGGCAAAAATCCAACACAGAGATTCCAATCTGCCTTGTCAGCTCTGCATGCTATAACTTTTCAACTATGCTGTCGCAAAGGGGAGACCGGAATTTAAAGAACAGCTACAGAAAACAGCCAAACTCCAACTGTTCAACAGATCCTTTATAATGCAAGACAAAAAAAAAAAAAAAAAAAAAGCAACCCTCATGGTGGAGTTTTTAGCTCCAAAAATAAGCACTAATAAACAATCCAGTCATGACCAATGGTGCACTTTGTCTTTAACAGCCTGATAAATGTTATTTCGCTTAGTCTCTCAAGATTGACCAAGTCTGTGCAAATACTGTAAATTTTTCATGAGTAAAAAAGTCAACAGCACCATGTATTTCCTCAAAGAAATACATGGTGCTGTTGACTTTTCACTTCATATTTATCACAATCTATTATTTAATCTATTGCTATGTGTTTAATATAATAATTTAACATAGCCTTCCTGTTTAAAATAAGGCAAGCACGGAAGTCCTCAGTATTTATTACAGGTTTTAGAATTCTTTTTTGTGATCCAAACTTACTCCTTGATTCCCTCCAACAGCCGGAAGTCCAAGTTGTCCTCATTGCGGTCGAAGAATCCTTTATTGTTAGCGAAGACCAGGTGTCTGTTGTCGTGACCCCTGTGGATGATGTTTTCCAGTTGCATGTGGTTTTGGTCCCCACATCCTGCGTGGAGGCCCAGTTCAACACACTCGTCCTCCAGCCGAGGCCTGAAGCCACAGCAGCCCCCATCCAGACGGTTGTGGATCTAAAAAGATAGACATTCCTTCAGAAAACCCTTGTTGTAGGTGTCTTGAGAGTAGACGCACAGCAGGGAGTGGCAATTATGTATTTTCAGACTGGCATTGGTAGATTTATTCTCTTTTTGATCACACTGGTAAGCACAAAGGTTTTTTTTATCGCCCTGGACAAGCTTGTTTTGGAATTCAATGACACTTGTTTCTACTCCACAAGGAAAGGCAGCCGAAAAACCAACAAAAATTCAAGCTAAATCGTTTGACTGGTGGAGGTTTTAGATGCTGCCACTAAAGTGGGACGATTTCATTCATTTCAGATGGGAGTTCTGCCACTAACAGGCACCTTTTTTTTAAAGGAAACCCGGATGGATGAGCATCCAGCAAAGCATTAAGCGTGACAAAATGAAATACACCCAGGATACCTATCAGTCAAGGCAACAATGCCACTCAGCTTTCCTCGGTAGTTTCAAAAAAAAAGAAGAAAGAAGATCTATTGGCTTTTACTTTGGATTTTTGTTTGACTTTAACTGAGTATCGAGGAGGATTCAGCAACACAGATGCCTGTTAGAGGAGCTGCAACCGTCACATCGATCTGCGTATTTATACAAATGTGTTCGCTTTCACAGCACAGCCTGAGACGGTCAGGTCAGGATAAGAAAGTTTCTGTCTGCGATGCAAACAGATGTCATTTCTCTGTTATTCAGTAGCAAACCAATTAGTGTAATGATTACATTATGTTCAGTTGTTTGGCGAGATGTTTCATATGACCTGTGGAATCTGTTTCTCTTCTCGCAAAATATGGATTTTTCCTCATTTGTTTACTCTTTTATGTTGAATGACAAAACATAAATTATCTTTATTGAAGGGCCAAAGCTGTTGCATTATAACCAGAATAGACTATTGAAAAGCTCTAAATTGGTTATTGAGGTAACTATTTTGGAGTAAACGTTTAAAGCTTTCTCCCTCCACTGTGTTTGCTCCATCAAGATGAATTATGGAATTGTCACCGCAGTGCCAAAATCTGCTCTGAGAGGCCTCCCATGCAGGAAACAAGACATCTATTCAGCCAAAGGACAAAACATCTGAGAATATTTAGCATGTTTTTCAGAAGCGGAAAAAACAGCTGCTAGAGCATATTGTTGCTGTCAGACAAAAGAAAGTTTTTATGAAGCATTTTTGGAATTCAGATAAGGCTGAGGAGGCTTTAGCAGCACAAAAGCAAACACAAGACCAGAGAAAAACTTCAGTCATGTTTGTCTGCACTCAGAAATGTGGATTGTATCAATTCAGTGACCTTTGATTTATCTGACTGACTTTGTTACCTGCAACAAGAAGTCAAACAGAGCTAGTTTGCTCCACTCGTAGTGGTGAATTGTGGAGCAGCCAGAGTCAGGCTTTGGGATGATGTTTTTATGCCAACACCTCTGTTTCAGGGAGCTCTGGTACTCCCCCCAGGTCATCCTCACAGTGGCCCAGCCCGCAGCAAGGCCTTCTGGGTACAGAGATGCATCCCATGATACCACTGGACAGGACAGGCCATCTAAAGAGGGAGGAAAGAGAGATTACGTCATCACATTTGAGCAATTGTTCTATCTTAACTTTTTTTTTCATCTTGGAAAAGCAGCATTTTCTCAAACACATGAAGGCAGGAGCACTGAATACCAGAAAGGACTGTAGATTTCACAACTTATTTATAAATACTGCGAACAAATAATATGACAAAAACATTCAGATATATTAATTCTAGATGGAAAGTGGTGATCTGTAAGGAAGAGAGAAAAAAGAGGATTGTGTTCACCTGCTGTGTGCCCCTAAAACCTATTTTTATTGTCTAGAAGAAGTCCTTACAGACTGTGCTGCCAGCCTCTGTGGTTGAGTAAAACTGAATTTATTCATTTGTGCAGCAACGACCATCCTGTAAATTCAGACAAACTATTACATTTTAGGGTGCTTGAGACATAGTGCTTCAATCTGGTCAGTACGTTCTGTGTCTCCATAACAACAAGCTTGAATGCAAAATGTGTATTCCCTAAGTTTTATGTCTCTTTTGCTCTTCAAATATGTGGATTCTATTTATTGTACATGTTGGCCTTGAATATGACTGGACTTGTTGACCTCTAGGTACAAATGCTGACTCATGGTCTTGAGTCCTCCTGTTGTAATGTTCAAGTAAAATGTTCAGTGTCTTTCTCAAAAGCAATGACTTGCTAATGGCAAACTCAAAGAACCCAATGTAATGACCGTTACACTCACAAGTGTCATTAAGTGACTCAAGGCTCAACACAATATTTACATAAGATTTGTACTGTATGGTTAACCTGTAGTTTACAGATAACCGTTAGTGTCACCATATGATGAAGCTGCATGGATTTACTGAATTGGGGTTAGTAAAGTTTAGTCCCTTTTTTCACAGGGGATGTGCAGAAATTTCCATTTTAAATGCTGAATGCCTAGAGTGTTTTACTAAGAATCCCGTTAGAAACTGTTAGAAAATGTTTGTCCTTATAAAACCCTCCCTCTTCAACCCACAGTCAAAAAATAGGAAACTTTGTCCTGATGCTTCTTGACTTACCGTGTAAAAAGCTGAACTTTCTGCTTACAGCTGGCAGTGTCCGATTGAGCCCCAGCACCCTGTCCAAATGGAAAGCAAATACCTCCGTGTTATCCACGGGGCTGTGGATGACTCCACACTGCCCTCCGCACACGTTGATCTTTTTTGTGTGTTTTTGGTTGACTGGTGGAACGTTTGTCTCACCCTCAAATATCAGAAGTGATGGATTGTCTCCACAAGAGACTTCTCTCATGCGTAAAACTTTAGCATCCGCAAGAAAGCGCATGGTTTTCACGTCCTGCGCGCTGAACCATGGCGGTACCATTTGGCTGTAAATTCTGATTGAACTAATCTGAGAGTCTGTTTCTGCATCTTCATGAGATTTCTGAGCTATATCCAATGATTTATAATCAACATCCCCGGTTTCTTTCCAGGACGTCCTGGGTAGAAAGCTGTGCTTAATCTGGCCGGTGTCTCGCTCCAAAGTGCCAAGTTTGTTCTGCGTAAAAGACGGATTGTCTGTCTTATTTCTTCTCACTTTTCTCCTCAGCTTTGGTCGGATTGTACCTCGGATATGAGCTGGTTTGAGACGCTTGGACTTAAGCGTTATGTACACCACGTTGGACCGGGTCGGGAACACAAAGCTCGCACCGGTCTGCAGGTCAGCGGAGTCTGGCAGCGCACCGTTAGTCTCCAAATGATACAATCCACGGGCGTGCCGGTTCTTGCCCTTATCGATCCTTCTGCCCCGGTGCTGCTGTGAGTATCCAACTTGTGAAACCACGAAAAACAAATAAACCACACATACAGACGCAATTATCAAACTTCTTTTTGAAAGAGGACACCTCCAAAAGTTGCTGGACAGTTTTAGAAAAGGGAAGCACAGCCAGTGAAAGCGAGACTTCCCCATTAGAACTCATGTCATTATCACGGTTGAGTCTTTTTTTTTTGCGTCAAACTCGAGCTAGGGAGGAGCGCATAACTCCCGAAAGTCATTTTGGAAGGGAGGATTTGTGGCCATAGAGCGCAGGGAGACAACTGCGCAGTGGATGGACAGGCTGGGAAACCACCCAACAAGCAAACATGAAGAAACTTGAACCCTCTAAGATTTTTTTCTTCTTTTTTCAGGTACTTTCAGGTAAAGTACCTTAATAAGCACTTCAGGGACACCTGATGAATGTGTTGTATGATTCAATTAATTCCTGAAATTAGTTGGACATCCCCCGAGAAAGAACGGGATTTCAAATTTAATTATATGCCCTTAAAAATAATTGAAATTTATAACATATACAGTTGTCTATAATATTTCGTATGGCGTCCCATGTAGATATTTCAACTCAGCAGGCACCGCTTTGCTCTGAGCTTTGGGGGATATTATGGGCTTCATGGAAATATTACAGAATCACATTTAAAAACAGATTTCCGAGGTGAGGGTGATCAGTCTTTAAATGAAATAATATTTAAACCCTTTAGGCCTGAGTATATCTACGCGTTTTAGGCGACATCTAGTGGTTAATTTCCCTGTTTCTGGATTCTAATTCTGAGTGCAGAGTAGAAAAAGGGAAACAATTTACAACAGGAAACACAGATTTCCTCGCTTAGCAGGGAGATGTAGGCAAGGCGCAGGAGCCACAGGATTTCCTGATCTGAGCAAAAACACATTTATACATAGAACTATTGTCTTTATTCCGTGTCCTTAAGTGCAGAGAAGTGCTGTCTTCCTAACTCATTTCAAACCCTCAGAAATAGCTGTTTTCTGGTTGTGTTGTCGCTCCTCTTCATGAGCCAGATTGGATAACTGGCAGCACCTGGTTGACTTTCTGTCCTCACCACTGCAGATACACATTGTAAACCTTTTCATTCAAAGGAAAAAACTATTTTCAGCTGCAGCGTGCTCCAAGTTCTAAGCTCACTTTTGCTTTTATTTGCTGCTGCGTTATTGATGGTGAGCTGTCACAGAGCTGAAGGTATGTAATCTATAATTGGTCTGTGATGGATATGTGGGGCTGCGTGAGGCTGCGGTTTGAAATCGACAGTCTTGGATGTTCATTTTGCTGTGAAACTCATCCAGGAGCCAAAGGCAGCAACGGGAATGGTTCCATTTGTAACTCAACCACCGTCGCTCATTTCGCCTATGGAATTGCTACATGCGTGTTTGCTGTGTTGCTGTATGGAACCAACCTTGTTCCTGTGAAAATAATAGAAACAGGAGATGGAAAGCATACAGCACTTATTAGTTTATTGTATTTTTCTAGGAAAGACTCCTGAACATTCCTAAATATTTTCACCTAAAGAAGTTAGATTATGAAAATATACATGTAATCAGAGATAGGAAATATATAATTCTAATAGAACTTGTGTTCTGTTCACAGGTATTTTCTTTCAGTGGATATACTGTGCAGCAATTTGGGTGTATCAATGACTGGAGACTTGATGCTTCACTCACCCAAATTCTACCCTTTTGCAATGCTGGGAGGCGTGATCTTGGTTATTGTCTCATGAAAGGACAACTTCAAGCCCAAATTGTTCTTTATTTTAGTGGCTGTGTGCAGCTGGGTGTCTTCCCATCAAGTCTGATTCACGTTTCTGAATGTTAAGATGCAGCAGATGGATTTAAAGCATCCAACTTAGAGAGTCCTTTTGCTGCAAGTCCATCTTAATAATATGATGTCGGTCGTCTTATGTGAGAAAATTGTAGCCAGATTTTAAGGACACAGTGTCCCAATTTCACACTGTATTTTATTGCTATCAAGAGCACTGACTGTGCTGCTAGTAGATGTATAATTTAAAAAATGTATGCTTACAATTGTCATGGACTTTTTTTTTCTTTTTCTGAATAGTGAATAGCTCTTGCATTTCCTTCCGTGCCATTGTGGGACGACATAAAGGATGACTAGAGTGAAAATGAAATATTTCAATCTCCAGTTGATGGAATACTTTGATATGGTTGGAGATATGATTTGCCCTCGTCACTGTGCTCAGTGACAAGGACAAAAAGATGGAGAACGGTCATGCCTGAAGAACGTCTTATACTATTGCGAGCATCCAGTTGCTGATTAGATAAAATAATTAAATTCAATTTTATTTATTTAGCGCCACTTACAGGTCAAATTGTCTCAAGACGCTTTACAGATGCCTGAACCCCCAGAGCAAGCCCTAAGGCGACAGTGGCAAGAAAAACTCCCTTTTAACAGGGAAGAAACCTTGAGCAGAAACCAGCTCTTTATGTGGGGGGACCCATCTGCCTGCTGGCTGGTGGGTTGAGAGGGAAAGAAGAGGTAGAGAGGTAGGGATGGAAGAAGAGGGGAGTGGGAAACAAGGAACATATAACACACAGTTGGATACATGCATGATAAACTCAATACGTTGTTAAGGTCTGATATTAAAAAAGATTATTTTGCATTCATCTATTGATATGGAAATTGAGTTGATAATCACAAGTAGGAGGAGTTTGCTCTGCCATAGACAAGCTGCTAACTTTTCCATTCATATGGCCTA
This sequence comes from Amphiprion ocellaris, assembly GCF_022539595.1. Classification (NCBI taxonomy): domain Eukaryota; kingdom Metazoa; phylum Chordata; class Actinopteri; family Pomacentridae; genus Amphiprion; species Amphiprion ocellaris. The sequence continues at coordinate 8,617,752 of NC_072778.1, read as the reverse complement.
CAGGAAACGTAGCGGTTGTTCCCATCATTAAAGCAATTGGCATCGGCCTTGGAGCTCTAATGCTCTAGTTTACTGATGTTGGCCAGTTCTAGGTAAGTCTAATTAAATTCAGGCAGTTATGGACCAAGATCCTCTGAATTGCGGATGGATTCCATTGGACCAAAGATCAGGCGATTCATGTGAGCTCAACTCAGCAGCAATCACTGAGCTCTGTGGTGTTGCAAGCTGAATTGATGTTGATAAAATTATTACTAGAAATTTTCCACAAGGGCAGATAAAAGATAAAATTATGTGTTTTATACAAAGCCTTTATGTGAAGGTCTTTTTTATTCAATCGACAACTGCCTGCAGCTTGGTTTTAAGTGTTACCAGTTTGTGTCTCAGAGAATGTTTCCTTTCGTGAGATAAAACTTTTATTTTTTGTGATGGTGTTTCATTCATTCACAACATATTAATTTGATTAGAAAACTAGCTGCATCTGCAAAAAATACAAGAAAGAAAAATGCAAGAATCCAAATGCTATTTAAATAAAGCAAGTAATAGTGAATGCAAAGAACAAATGCCAACATATCGTATTAGTGACGTTACAAGTGCAAAAATAGCACCAGTGGTTCACATGTAGTCTTCCCAAACTGCTGTGAAGTTATATTCCTTTACCATGCACCATCTATCTGTTTATCTGCTTTGTGGAAAATGTTCAGATTTAATGTTACATGTTTATACAATGCGTGAATATCTGTAAGATCTAAAATGCATCTTTTGTGTAGTTCTTATGTCTATCCTGCCTCTTTTTAGTGGTGGACCTGCTTTATAGTTCCTCCTTTGTGCCCATATTCTACATTAAGAAGCATTCATTGTGCCAGGACAGTGCATTCTATGGAGCCAGTGTCTATGGTATGGTTTCCACGTTTGTTTGCTTTCTTAATTTTTAACCTTTAACGGATTATTATTGTACTCAACTTGATCAATCAATGGAAAAGATTATAATGTCATATTAGTTAAAAGACGAACTCCCTCTGTTGGTCTATAGATAACATTGGTTTGTCCAGAGAACCAGGTTTAATATCCAAATCAATTCCTGTTTCTGTCTTCACAGATCTTGACTACATTTAGGCAAAGAGCTCTATTGTGGTGCCATGAATAGCAAGCCCAGGGTGTACTCAGAAGCCATCCTACCAGGTAGTATTACTTTAACAGAGATGCTCTTGTGGCTCAAGGTTGCTCCATAAAAAATACCCAGTCTTGCAATACAATATCCTCTCTGAATTACCGCAACATTTTTTCAACCTTTTATGTTAGGCATTTGGAAACACTTCAGAAAAGTTGTGGATTTTTTTTAACAGAGAAAAAATCTGCAGTAACTCCACGTGTTTACTGACATTTATTAAATGCCAGTAGACATTTATTAAAACAGACATTTATTAAAACAGTATCTTTTCCTAACCTGAGCCAAAGTGCTTTATTACCTCAAGGTAACTACATAAAGCCTACCTGTGCACTTTGTAAACCTGTCCGTCCACACCAACCGCCTCCTGCTGATTTTGCTGCTGGTCCTAAATGTTGTGTGTCATTTATTCATAACATGATATTGTCTCCATTATATTCCTGCTGACCACAGGAAGTCATTTAAAATGATTTTCAATTCCACTGATAGAGGCCACTAACTCTCCCTTTAACTTCTGCCCTTTTCCATTTGCTGGAGGTGACTAATAATAGCTCCAGTATGACCCTCACCAAGGCAGGAAGAATCAGCTGTTGTGGAGGAAATGTGGCAGTTTCCCTTGCGAAGCTGCATGTGCAATCATGTAGTGTGGCATGTGAGTTTAGGTCTACACTTTGGTTCCCAGTAGGCTGAGTGTCAGTGTCTGCACTATTACTAAAAACTGAGGAATGTGTTCTGGGAGACACTCCTCATTTGAAGCTGTTTGAATGTGAGGATATAAAAATAATAAGATACATTTTTCTGTAGGCACCTTTTAGTTGATATTCTTCGACATGAACGGATTAACCTGCATTGTGAACTCTTGCTTTGTATTCAAAGTGTATTGTCGCAGAATTACAAGTGCCCTCTTAACCTTTCTTGCACTTCAAGACTGTTGTCTGGATTGATGTGGGCATTGGCCACACACTCCTGGTTCCTGGCCAATAACTACCTGAGTTCTGTAATTACATTTCCTATTGTCACAGCAGTGAGTACAACATGTCCTGACATGTCGAAATGAGCAGTGTGTGAAAGCATTGGCACAGATGTATTCAAATAGACTCACACACTGTTTGTTGTTGAAATGGAACACTTTCAGAAAAGGTTTACTCAAGTTTTTAGGTTTTATTAATATTTATTGGCTGCATCTCTTGATCGCCTGATAAAACCACAGCTGCACTCGGAACACCATGATAAATTTTCACCAAATGTTTTTTATACAATTGCTAGTGGTATGTATTCATACAGATAGTTTGCCCTTGAGTTTCTGGTCTGGTGGTCATAGGAAGGAATTGAGCAGTTGTAAAGCATTCATTCTCAGGGACCATAGAAACAAAGCCATTATGGGGAATTATTTATAGCCTTTATTGATTATCTGTGAATGTAGAATGTATGTGTTTGTACAGCATAACAGAATTAAACTGGCCTGACCTTCCATTTATCCTCATTTCCCTCGTTCTTTGTAGTGACAGACGATGTCAGAACAAATGGTCAGTCTATCCTCATTCAGCTCTTTGGGTTCAGTGCAAAATGAGGCTGCATCATTCAAGTATTTTGTGCAATTCTTAAAGCTCTCTTTGAAAATACAACAAAGTGAGAAACGGATGAAAAACTAAAAGATTTAAATATGTGGTCTGTATTTGATAAGCAGCTTGTTGCTTGGCTTCTTCTCATAGGGCTACGATCTGATTGCAGCACTGTGGGGATCCTTGGTGTTGAGAGAGATTAAGGTGTGCATCAAAGCACTAGCCACGGTCAATAATCTAGGCCTAGTAGTGTTAATGCTTTCTGTAAGTGCACAGTTTAGGAAATATGACTTCACAGATTTGAAGTTAAACTGCAGTCCAACAGAGGGCATTTCTGATTTTGAAAGGAAGAAAGTTTGTTTGAATTTCAGTAAAACACTGAGCTGGTGATTAAACACGTTTTGTTCTTCCCCGAGGCCTTATCCAACTGCTTCATCTTTTTCTTGGCGTCATGTGTGGTGCTGACCAGCTCCCTACTGACTGCCATCTCAAAGCTCTCATAATGCAGAACACCATCATGTAAAAACGTCTCGCGGTTCTATAGAAATTAGTCATTTTTACTTTCAACTTTCAACATTTTTCAACTTCAGCTTTTATTGTCATTCAGCAATGTACGTAGCACACAGTTAAACGAAATGACGTTTCTCACATCCATTCACAGTGCAGAAATGAGGGTAATACTGTAAAAAAAAGTTAAGAATAAATAAAAGGTAAAAATAAATATAAGATAATTTAAAAAGACTCAACTAGATTAAAAAAAAAAAAAGCACAAGCATACATCAGACACAATCATACTCGCTACTGGGGTGATAATGAGTGAGATTAATGTGGCTGCAGTTTTGGGTATGGGGGTGATGGGTGCAGGTCTATGTGTGTTGTAGCCGCAGGATGTTCAACAGTCTGACTGCCTGTGGGAAGAAGCTGCTACAGAACCTTAATGTGTGGGTTCTGATGCTGTGCAGTCTCTTTCCTGATGGAAGGGAAACAAACCGTCCACGTGAGGGGTGGGAGAGGTCCTTCATGATGGAGGTGGCCCTGCATATGCAGTGTTCTTGGTAGATGTCCTGGAGAGCCGGGAGGGAGACACCAATGATCCTCTCTGCCGTCCTGACCACACGTTGCAGAGATCTGCGATCCACTTCTGTGCAGTTTCCAAACCATGTGGTGAAACAGTCAGGACGCTTTCCACAGTGGCCCTGTGGAAGGTGGTCAGGATGGGAGTTGGAAGGCTGGCTTTGTTCAGTCTCCTGAGGAAGTGAAGGCGTTGTTGTGCTTTCTTCACTGTGGACTTGGTGTGGAGAGACCAGCTGAGGTCATCGGTGATGTGCACCCCCAGGAATTTGGTGCTCTTGGCCCTCTCTACCGTGGCGCCGTTGATGTTTAGTGGACAGTGGTCAGCTGGTGGCCTCCTGAAGTCCACCACCAGCTCTTTAGTTTTGTCCACATTCAGGGTCAGGTTGTTGTTGCTGCACCATCCTCCCAGGCATTCTACTCCTGCTCTGTAGGTCGTCTCGTCATTGTTGCTGATGAGGCCCAGCACTGTGGTGTCATCGGCAAACTTGATGATGACGTTGGAGTCTGTCTCGGCAGCGCAGTCGTGGGTGAGCAGTGTGAACAGAAGGGGGCTGAGCACATATCCCTGGGGGGCGCCGGTGCTCAGCGTGATGGTGCTTGACGTTCTGCTGTCCACACATACACACTGTGGTCTCCGAGACAGGAAATCCAGGGTCCAGTTGCAGAGGGAGGTGTTAAGTCCTAACATGGAGAGTTTGTTTACCAGCTGCTTCTACTGTCATTAAGTGAGAAAATGAGAAAGTTTGCTTTCTAAAAACTTTCGAAACCCTGTCTGAAATATAAACATCCACAGGAAGCTTAATGTAAAGCTTTGTAAGCTTCAGTAAATGTGAACATGTGGTGGCAGCGTCTCACAGGAACCTGTCAGAAAGCTTTCTAGTTGACAAGTCAGAGACGTTTGCTGTTGGACTGTGTGCTTATCCTTAAAAATGTATTTGTTAAGTCTGTCTTTGCTTGTACTTTCAGCAGTTCAGTTGTTGCTAACAAAAAGCCACTTTAAATGCACTGTTCTCAAGCTATACCATCCTATGGTACTGCACAGTTCTATTTATATTTTTCAGATATCTTTGTGTGTAAAAACATGTTTTTTGTTTGTATTGTTGTAATATTTGTTGTTTTTCTTTTTAAATTAGCTCACACTGAGATTTTCTTGCCATCAATAACATACTGCTTTCCCTGCTTGTAGCCTGATGCCTGTATTCCCCCCACAGAGCTCAGTTTGTGTCCAGTGTAGTCAGATTAAACCTTTGTTCTTACTTATTTGAATCGTTCAGTTCAAAATGTCCTTTCTGAATAAGTACAGGCTGCTATTTAATGAGATTCTAAATATAGAGTAGCTGGTTGTGGCTGTATTAAGCTCTGTTCCCACCAGAGGAGTGTACTATGAAGTAAGATTATTGTGTCACAAAGGCAGCTCCCTGTAAACCTGCTGGATCACCATGGTAACTTATGCTGCACACCTAACTGCAGGAGGAGGTTTTGTTTTAAATTTGGGATTTAAATCCATTGGAAGAAGTGCCCTTTCTTCAATTCTTTTCCTAACTACTTTCAGTGCGCAATGCGGATTCTCAGCTGATGGAATAACGGTTATGATAATACCGTATAACATTTTTTATAACCCTAATAACAACCCGTTTTACTTTGAAGTAGGCAGCACGTCAATGGGTCATTTTGTGCGTAAGAGGGGACAAATGGCCAATTTATTAGACAGATATACAGAACTTGATAAAGAAATTCTAGGTTTTACAGAAAGTTGTTGACATGCCCTTCATCTCTGAGTTGGGTTTTAATTTGTCAAGCCCGCTTTCACAAGAAAAGCCTGGGTATATCAAACTTCCTTTGACATGTCTGGTAATTCAGTAACAAGTGGATATCTAGCTAGTACAGGACAAGAACTAAACTGACTGAGTTAGAGATATTCACATATGATGGGATGATTCTAGACGTGAACAGGGTCATCCATGTTACATTATGCAGATAGACGTGTGTAGAATGCTTGGTACTGTCATAATGCAATTGTAGCAATGACCTTTCAGTTGTTCAAATTATTAAAATGTCTTAGGAAACCATTTTTTTGCTGCCATGTTGAGAAAACAAAAACTAATTTGACTAGTCCAAGAAGAAGAAAATGACAGGCATGAATAAAACTTTTAACACTTCTTGTGCTTTTGCTACTGTGATGTCAAAATATACTGTAACATAAAGTCATTATTGCCAATTTCCAAATTCACTCTTGGAAACATTTCAGAATGTATGTCATCAGTCAAAACTCTGTGTTGCTATGCTCTTTTTGTTTATATACAGTTTCCATTGTGCAAAAAGTCAATCTGTTGCTGTTATTCCAACCCTCAATTACCACTGACCTCTTCCTGGTATTGTTTACTTGCTGTTCTGCATGTCTGTAGGAGTGTGCCTGTTGTCCTTTTCCATTTTATACATATCAGATTTTTGCAAATTGAGCTTAGAGAAAAGCAGTTTTGTTCACATCTGTCTCCTGGAAATTCAATAACTACATAACTAAATAGTTTTCCTAATTACTTTTGGGTGGCGTCGTAATTGCCTGCTGGATTACATTCAAAGGCAAAGTTTTAATTTGAATGAATGAAGTACCACACTTATTACCCAGCTGAGAGAGCAGGAGATGGATGAGTTTTGACGCCAGGTGCTCAAAAGTGCACAACCCTCAAACACATTTGCATCCAGACTGCTGACTGTGGTTAAATTTACACAGACACAGAAGCATTTTGGTTAAAGTTAGGAAAAGATTCAAATAAAGACCTTTACTTCTGTATTAAGCCAAACCATGATCTTTCCTGTGAGTAGTACTAAACATAACCGTAAAAGTTTAATAATGCTGTAGGCAACACAGGTGGATATTGTTTAGCAAAATCATATATTTAGGTGGAAAAAATACCTTGTTTGTTAACATATTACAAATGTGTTTAATGCATTTGTGGGAAAAAAGTCAGTTCCAAATGAGTTGCATCAAAAACACATTTTCTTGGAGACAGACTTTAGTTCTGTGGTTTTAAGTGATAATAAAATTTACTTTGACTGTGGTGACCTTTGACCAAAACTTAGAGGAAAATAGGTTTTGCCCCAGTTATCCAGAGGATATGATCTTTTTATAGACTAGTTTTTGGCATTTATGCTTCAGTAGACAGGCCACAGTGAAAAGACACACACATAATGAGAGATGACACAGGTCCCTGATAAGGCAGGTTTTCACAGAAATAGCTGACATTTGGCTGAATTATTTTACCCAAAACACTTTGGCTTTGTCTCTCATTATTTCTTAACTGCCACACATTCTGGATCTGTTCATCTGCTGTTGGTAACATGTCTGAAATGTTGTAGAAATCCTTTCCACACAGAGATTTCCACAAAGTGAAGCAAGACATGCAGGATTCAGGACTAATTCTAAGCCTTGTGGGTCTGAAACGTGTTCGCACCATAAATTTTTAATTTGAAAACCCACGATTCATTCTGAGTGTTTACCATAGGGAATAGAAAACTGAATCGTATGAAACTATGTTGCTGAACTTGAGGTCAGGGTTTGTAAAATACAGGAGGACATTTGTGAGCTATCCCTGTGTGACGCTGATATAAATCAGTCATGTTATTTAGATTTTCATTTGCAGTTGAGTTGCAACCTGTGCTGGTTTCCACAAAGCAACGGTGTTAAACCTGGCAGACAACTATGTTCTAAACCCTTGAAAACACCAATTAGCAGCTTGCTCTGAAAAGGGGGCTAAGCACATGAAATTGAAACTAAAAGCCTTTCAAGTGTAATTTTTCATTAGGAAGCACAAAGACGGGCGTTGACAAACTCAGAGATCCACAGTGTCATTCATCAAAGTTAATCCAAAATCCAAATGCACCATTACGGATTTCAGAGAAGCTGGTGTAATTAAATAAAAACATTCTTAATCTCCAGAAGTGCAACTTTCCTTAATAGTTTGAGTGCATAATTGGAATTTGCAAATATACTGAAATAGTAAAATAAAAAGGCAGAATTTAGACTTCACTCCCTTCAGAAGTGTAGGAATTAAAATCTGACAAAACCCACCTTCCTTATAAAAGAACTACTTTTTCTGAAGACGCTGTGGGAAACTTAACCTCAAGCATGTTCAGCAAATAATTTTTAAAATGAATGTAGAAGTACATTTACAGCGTCCATCAGCGTCACTATGAGGTATCCTGACTCCCCTGCCCAGTCTCGGATACAAAAGCATTTCAGTTTAGAAAATATAAATTTTTTTGGCTGGATGTCGTTTCAAAACCGACTGTGGACTTTATCCACAGTAAACCAAGACTGTGCTCTTTGCCTAACCTTGATCATGCGCTGAGTGCTGTAGAAGGGATGCTGTAGTCTGCTTCGCTAGACCAGATGTTTTGAAAGAATCCGAAACCGGTTTGCTGTCACTAAAACATTCTACTGTTGCACCTGGTGTCAACGTACACCAGTCAGACACAACATGATGATGGTTTCTGTCAAAGTAGCATCCACACGAATGCTGGGACCCAATATTTCCCAGCAGAATTTTGCATTGTAATGAGAGGATCAGTGTTTTTTTTTCAGTGGTTTTAATATTGTGACCGATTGGTGTATGTCCTTAAAACGACAACAGAAACAAAAATGCAGGTTTGTTTCCTTTCCTTTCAAAACGTACACTAATGTTCAAAAGTTTAGGGTCACCCAGAAAATTTCACGTTTTCTATGAAAACTCACACTTCTATTTATCTGCTAACATAATTGCACAAGGGTTTTCTAATCATCAATGAGCCTTTCAACACCATTAGCTAACACAATGTAACATTAGAACACAGGAGTGATGGTTGCTGGAAATGTTCCTCTGTACCCCTATGGAGATATTCCATTAAAAATCAGCCGTTTCCAGCTAGAATAGTCATTTACCACATTAACAATGTCTAGACTGGATTTATGATTCATTTAATGTTATCTTCATCGAAAACAACTGCTTTTCTTTCAAAAATAAGGACATTTCTAAGTGACCCCAAACTTTTTAAAGGTAGTTCTTCTTGAATTTCCCTCTGGACTTACAAAGTATCTATCTATCTATCTATCTATCTATCTATCTATCTATCTATCTATCTATCTATCTATCTATCTATCTATCTATCTATCTATCTATCTATCTATCTATCTATCTATCTATCTATCTATCTATCTATCTATCTATCTATCTATCTATCTATCTATCTAATACATTTTATAAAATAGTTTCACAATAAAAGTTGTACCAATAACATGATTAATTCATGTTGAAAATTTAACTCAATAACAAATCCTTTGCGTCCGTTAGTAGCCCAGATAAAACTCATATTAATGCTAAACTGCTGAAATCCTATGACCCTTATTTCTATGTGAAGATTAAACCTGTTTGTATAAAAACATTAAATAAGTAAACACGTCTAAATGTATTTTACGGTGAAATTGACTGTTTTGGAAGGCAGGTCCAGGGGGACCAATAAATGGTACGTTTCTGTTTCAAATATGCACAAATGTCTTTCAAAAAACAACAACAAAAACATCCGGATTTGAGTTTTCTGTCCGTGATGTTTATTTCCCACAATGTTTTCTGGGCTTATTTCATCAGAGAGAGGGCTCCAGCTCTGTTTCCCAAAGACTTGGTCATAATATGTTACAGTTGATAGATAGTGCATAAACACTTTCAAGGGTGCACTGAAATGAAAATTGCATGCCTCCTATGGAAATTGAAGCATGAAATTAAACGAGGCACATGTTAGAACTACAGCATTATTTCCCACACGCCGCGACTGTAGAGTGAACGGCTTTAGGTTGAGAAGGAAATTTGTCACAATACGGTTATGTTCTTAAACAAGATGATCAAACAGACAGAATCCCAACCCTTCAGTGATGTAAATCTCCGACACAAAGACCAGCAGAAAAGTACTTTGTCAGGTTGTTACGGCACTTTCATTTCCATATACAGGATTAGAGTGTGCAGAGTACGTGGGCAGCACACAGAGAAGATCTGTTAACTAGGTACAAATGAGACCATAGAGGCTTTGATTCCAATGGGTAATATTCAGCAAAACATCCTTGCTTGCATGTACTGTTCCCTATATGGAGATCTTTTTTGTTAATACTGAATTCTTCATTCTAATTAAGCTAACGAGAGCCTTCTGTGGATTTTTTTTTTCAGAATGCAATTAAAGTACTGAAGTCCAAAGGTCACTAAATCCATCTAATTGAGAACAATTTTTCTTTTCTGCTTTTTGGAACGTAGAACAACCACTGTCAGAATTAACTACATAGTCCTATATGCTCCAGCTAACAAAGTCAAACCTGACATGAAAGCCTGATTATGTTTCGTACTCCTTCCAGGCCATTTCATTTTGAAGGAATCTAGAAAATAAAATAAGATTGAACCGCTGTTTAGACGTCACAGGTTGAAGAAAAAATCTATTTAGCACAAACTCTTTTCACAGAAATGTATTGAGAGAATAACAAAATTAGGTTATATCTTTTCTTTTTGCAATGTGATAACTGGAGAATAAGTGTAGGCAACACAATGGCTTCATGTTTTCGCCTCTCAGTATTCTCACAAAATTGATTAAAATTGTAACACTTGCTCACAGCAAAATAAGTGTGGTAATAATAGCCTTTGGGAAATGCAGTCTGCAGCTTTGCAGTCCACATTGAATAGACATAAAAACTGATACCATGTAAACAAACCTAGAGAGGGGAGAGTCAGGATGAGGGCAGATGAGTTACTAAGTGATGTCTATAGTGCGGTGAAAAAGTCCTGCAGAAATCTTCCCATTTACATATTTGTCACACGTAAATGTTTCACATCATCAAACTAATTTTATTGTAAGACAAAGATAATCCAAGAAAATGCAAAATGCAGTTTTTAGATGATGTTTTTATTTTGTTAAAGGAAAAATGCTGTTCATCCCATCCTACCCTATGTAAAAAAGTAATTGCCCCCTTAGCTATCAATCTACTAAATGGCCAGATGCATTTTGGCAATTGGGTTCAATTTCACCAACCACACTCACATATGATTACAAGCTTGTTGAATTTAAGCATCACTAAATAGAACCTGTCTCGCATTGTGAAATAGCTAAAGGGTCCCAAAAGCAGCACATGACGCTATGTTCTAAAGACATTCAAGAACATATAAAAAATAATTTCAAAATTGCATTTTGTGTTTTGTGGGTTATCTCTCTCTAATATTCAATAAATATAAATATTAGTTTGATGAGCTGGAACTTTAAAGTTTGAGAAATATGCAAAAACAGAAGATTTCTGTACAAATACTTTTAGAACAGCACTATATACACAGTAGTAATGAATGAGGAGAAGCAGCAGACATGGTCAGATAATAAGCAGAAGCAAGAAACTGAGTCATGACAGCTGGTGGGCAGCTGTGGAATAATGGTCCTGAAGGAACAGAATAACAGACTGTATGACTAACAGATTAATTAGATGAAGAGGAGGATCAAACAGATGTTGCCATGACATAAAGCAAGATACTTTAATGCTTGGGTCAGTTTGACTGCAGATTCATATTTAATGGGAAATGTAATCACACTTGTCAAAACATGTGTTGGAACATTTTTCACTGTCACTCAATGTCAGCAAGGTAATACTTATTTTATAGTCAACATTTCTAAATATTTCTGACAGATTTATCTACATCAAACATATCATCCCTTAATACTGGATCAAAAGTATAAAAAGTCACATGCACATATATCAGAAATCTGGTGTAGTTCTAGACAGGTTTAATGGATACGAAACTGATCTCAGGACATACTGTATATCTTTAGTACATCTGTCTGCCTTAGACGTTTAGTTTCATAGCCACACAAGTCCAAAGCTCAAAGATGAAAAAATCTGAGTTTCATTAACTTAAAAGATTAAAGTTTGTCCCCAAATGAATCAAGCCTCCTGATACCTGTACGTCATCACAGCAGCACAACTCGCATCAACAATAAGGTAAAAATCCATATTTGATTTTGAAGGCTGACATTTTACACCATTTATCCAGTTTATTGAATCAGGAAATTGTTTGTCGCTCTAAAACAAAACTTCCAGTTCTCATGTCAGTGCATCTATCTTTCAGGAACACGATCAGAATCTGAATATTTCATTATTTCTCCAATGTAAGCCACCATGTGCAGGAATCAGAAACTTCCCAGACAGAGTGTTAAAACATCCACGGCTCAAGTCCATACTGTTAAAATGCAACAAAGTCCCTTTCAAGTCATTGATTAAACCCCTGAAAACTCATCTACGTATCCAAATGACATACTTTTAATTGTTTTTTCCTTGAAAATTATGCTAATCTGTCTTAAAATGGCACTGATGTAGCTTTACACTGTTGCTTTCCCTGGAATATGCAGACTCCCCCATGTCACCAATACTCTCTAAAACACACCAGCTCACCCACGACTTCACTCAGACACTATAAAAATACTCTATGCTACACAATGGCAAATGATTCAGCCATATAAGTTGATGCTGGAAATCAATTCTGAACAAAAATATAGAGAAAACGCCACCCAGTGAGCTGATGAGATTGGTTATTTAGGTTTATTATACACCACAAGTGTGAATCCTTATCTCTAACACTGTCAGTCGATACACTGTGGTTTCAAGCTGGAAATACTCAGTCATGGCACTGACCACTTGTTTCACTATTGATGTGTCTTTCAGCATATAAAAACACTATATGGACATGTTGAAACCATAAAAACTTTTAATTAAACTAAAATGATGGGTGAAAAAATTGAAAGGACAGTGGTGCAACAATTTGTTCAATACTTCAAGCAACCCTAAATGAAACAGACTGCAAAATTTCCGCTGTACTGCTCACACCATAGAACTTTCAAACATCTCCACTACTGAAAGCCTTCTGGTCACATGTTTTTTGCCACAAAAATATCATGCATGAACCTTTCAACCCACAGTGAAGTCACCAAATCAGCTAAAGCTTTTATTTAAACTGGCAACTTTTTTAATGTTGTTGTTGACATTCCTGCTACAGCATCTCTTTGATTTGCTTTTGAAACAACTTACAGAACTGAGATTGATCTGATGCCTTCATCATGACCTCAACTTGGGAGGAAGGCCTGAAATGTGAGCTTAGAGAATTCATGTGACAACGTTAGTGTTACTCTGAACTGTGTCAATCGTACACATCAGCAGGCCTGCAAGTGGTGTTTTTGTTGGTTATATTTGTACAAACTTCAAAATGGAGGAGTTAAGAGGAACAATACAACTACCATTCCTTTGAATCTTAATTAAAGAACAAATTTCCTGCCTCTATGTTGCCTCCAAGGTTTTTCATTTTCACTGTTAGGATTTTAGTGATGCTACAGCAAGTTAATATACAGTACATTTTAACCGCAGAGAGGAAGCAACTTTGTTCTTGTTCATTGAGTTCATGAGAAACCATAGCCATCCATTTGAAGACGCCACGGGACTTCAAGCTGTTGCTAAATCTGCTACTGAGGGTGTCTCAGTGGAAGCAGCTACTGTGCCCTGGGTTTCATTAGAGCGGTTATGGTTATAGTTGCCTTCCATCATCGCATACTCTCTTCTTAAATTGCTCTGATAAGAACAGACCTCAGTCCTCTGCTGAACTCCTGCAGAGACTCTTAAACGAGGACACGCTGGAAATTAGGTCCCTCGAGATGGGAGCACATCCTGTTGAAAACAGGATATGACTAGATATGAACATATGTCATTTTAAAGGGCATGGACAGACAGCATGTTTTCATATTTAATTTTTTAAGGACTTTTTAGAATTTGAATGGCTGCCAGCCAATTCCAACAGTTGTGATTTTGATTTAGAAATGTGAAATATATGTTGTTCTTTTTTAACTGTACAAGCCCATTAGACTCAAAGTATCCCTCTCATAGACTGCCAACCACTATGCTTGATGTGTTATTACTACAATAATTACTATTCATTCATATTATTGTGTTTGTTCTGTTGTACTGAAAACCAAAACTTTACACAGCAGACCTTTTTCTTTCCTCTTAGGACTGCAAAGCCCCCCCCCCAAAATTTTTTTTCTTCTTGTGTTCAAAATGTAGAAGCCCAGCATGATAACAACCTCACTAATACTTACTGAAGCCCCAGGCACAAACAGTTTTGATAGCAAGAATTTCATAGAGCCTCGCTATTTGGCAACAGCAGCAAGGACAGCGGGCCAGCAGAGAGGGAAACCCACCAGCAGTGCAGTAATTGGACACAAAGTGCAGCCCTTCAGATATGCTAATGTAAAGCACCATAACACCATGGTATTCTCAAGCAGGAATGGAACTTATCTATCTTTGTAAATGGGGGAAAAGCTCTCTGCATGACTACTGTAGTGACCAAAGATAAAGAGAGAGGATATTTGCTAAAAATTAACAAAGCTGAGAAAATTGATTACACAGTTTAACAGCCCTGAAGACAAAAGCTCCAATGAAGCAGAAATGGTAAAATCAACTAATAGCTGTAAGCGCATATATAACTAAAAACATCTTTATATTCCCTCCTAACACTGTGCATAGCACAAAAGTTGTTGAGAACACCACAGCCCATTTAATAAATGTGACATCAAATGACTTTTCTCAACAGATGGAGGAAAATTGTGTTGTCAGGGACTGGATGATGTTCATTTTCCTTTAGAAGTTGGGATCCAAAATGCAATTTATTAAAATTATTATTTTCAAAATTGGTTGTGTGATGTAGTCAAAATCTACACAATAGCTACCAAGTGGGCCTTGTGGTTATTCTTAATTGATGTTTCCAAATCAAGAATCTACTTTGAATGTTAGTATAGAAGTTGAGCAGTATAGAAACGTTTTTAGATGTTTTATTATAGACATAAAGAGGGTTGTAACAGATGAAGCTTTTTTCGACTTTATGAAAGGACTGAAAGACTAGATGCTTCAAGTCTACAGACCCCAGCCATTGAATGCTGCTGAATACAAAAGAATAGATCTGTGAAGTAAAATTGCTCTCATTAAATGTAAGTGCACTGTTTTGTAAAACTGTGATCTTAACTGCTTTCCAAAGCTTTACAAAGCTGGGTTGACATTCCTTAACAGAGTGCTGTGCATCCTGCTCACTGCCCTAAACCAAAGGCTCCTCAAATTATGAGTGTGAAGTCAGTGGGGTGCAAAAACCAAGACAAGATTCTTGCTGTCAGAAAGGGGATAAATATGTTAGCAGTCTTGCGAGTCATTTAGCAGATGGAGATGCAGCCTGCAGTGCAGAGTTGATGTTGTTTCTTTATTCTGCTTTGATGTGTTACTTAAAGTTCAAGTGCAGAGTCAAACACTGATTCATTTTTTCAACATCTATGATTTTACTCAGGTAGATACAGTACATGGACTGGTGACTGAACATCACTCCAATCTCCTCCCGTTTTCTGCCTCACTGTGTGACTGTGTTCACTCAAGTGTTCCGAAAATCTTCTTTTATTTAGATTTACACCCAAATGCACCTACCGCCTTTTGTGGGGTGAATCTCTTCACCCTTCACAACTGACAATTTAAATAAACTTTGTGTTGATGGTTAATGCTATCCAGGCGAGTTAATAATACTGGTAAGAACAGCACATCAGAATAGGTGAAACTTCAGTAACCGTTCTAGGAGCTTCTGCAGAAATCAACTGGACTTCTCCTGTAGGTTCTTGAAGACTCTCATTCAAGAGGCTTCTTCACTTCTAACTGACTGATGGGAAGTTTCTGAATGTTATAGTCACTGCAGCTCACATGGCTAACAGCATGTTAATTGGGAAAATGTGAATTTCTGTGAAACCAGGATGTCCAACAACAAGAGATAATGATCATGGAGCTGCCAGTTTATGCAAAAAAGAATCAGAATCAGAATCAGCTTTATTGAACAAGTCCTGGGAATAAGGAAAGAGAGTAACAAAAATAACTTTAGAAAGAAGATTTAAAAAAAAAAAATAGTGATATAAATAAATAAAAGTAAAAAGTATCTACAAATATTTACACATATGAAAAAAATATGTAAACACAGGAGTGCAAAATGATACTTGCTACAATGATAATGCAGTGCAAAAAGTAGAGGATGGCTCAGCCATTTATTAGGATGATGGCATTGGGGAACAAGCTGTTTTTGTATCTGGTAGTTTTAGTGTACATGGCTGTGTGGCGCCTGTCGGAAAGAACAGGGGAGAACAGTTTATGTCCAGGATGAGTGGGGTCTCTGATGATGTTCTCTGCCCTCTGCCTGGTTCTTGTGGAGTACAGTTCCTGGATGGAGGGCAGGGGGGCTCCAGAAGGTTTTTGAATAGTAAAATAAAGGTTTTGAATCTGCTGTGTTTGGAGTGGCTCAAGATGTTAATTGTGACTAAACTCTTTCTGAGAGAGATCTTAGCACTGTTGTACAGTAGATGTTTGATAAGTTATCAGCCATTAACCATGTGAACTGGATTAACTATGAAATTCTGAAACTCCCTGTCAGTGAGTTCGAGCTGAAGAGGCTTCTTGGATGAGAAGTGAAACATCTTCAAGAACCTTCAAAAGAAATCCAATTGATTTCTGCTGAAGCTTGTAGGATTGCCTTGACCTGGAGGACTGAGAATCGACACAGACGTATTTACAAACCATCAATCATTCAACAAGGCAATATGTATTTAAAATGGCCTTCACTTTGTGGCCTTTCTACTTTCATCATTGCTTTTTTCATTTGTTTCTTTACTCTCCTGAACTGAGCTGCGTGACATTTTCTATTGACATTACTATGCAGAGAAGAAATACATGGAAGAAGGGTAACTCCTGCCCCCTTCATCACACATCCTAGCATCATTGGTTGTGATGGTTAAGTTGGGATTGAGGACTGGGGGGTGCATGTCAATGAAGGCACAATGTGGTGCAAACACGCCAGGGGTCAGCTCTTGTGTTGTAGAATTTGACAGCTTCGACAGCAACATGAACTCCGAAATTGCCCGACACAACAACACATAGTTAATAGGACATGACTCCTGCTTTATGAGCACGTAGGAATTAGAGCAATGGAGGGTTTGTTCTTTTAGCCTATATGGTGAATTTTATGTTTGACATGTTGATGTTTGAGAGGAGAAAGGTAAATACTCGATGAGGACCTTGACAGGGCAGGAAAATGTCCATAAATGGTATTGTTTTTTTGCCAAACTTTAACCAATTTTTAGGGCCACCTAACCTGGAGTAGGTATGTTTTTTTCCATCCAAAATGGTCCTTAAAGAGGTTTTACATGGGCAGTCAATGTGGTTGGAACATGCAAAACAATAACACATTTTCTCCCATACAGTCCTGTATTTTCAAAATTTGTGTTTTTGAAACTTAGTGAGTGTTGTGCATGTAAGAAATGGGTGGTTCACTTGTCTCAATCTGGACACA
Organism: Amphiprion ocellaris; assembly: GCF_022539595.1. NCBI lineage: Eukaryota > Metazoa > Chordata > Actinopteri > Pomacentridae > Amphiprion > Amphiprion ocellaris. Next base: position 8,600,548 of record NC_072778.1, on the reverse strand, counting down.
GAAATACCAAGAGTGTTGAATGTACCTTTAAGTAGCACCAATAACTGAAAGACACAGTGGCACTAGAGCAACCTTTGTGAAGGTCCAGTGTTACTAACTTACCAACATGTTCTCTCCTGCTCTGTCTGTACTGTCGGACTGAGTTGCTTAGTCCCTGTGATTGACACAGTTTGGAGCTGCCTGTCAAGATCAGCTGACATTCTGAACATTGTGTTGTAATGCTTCAGAGTCCGGGCCCCGAGGCTGCAAACCCTGCAGCTTTCTGCTGTAGCATGGAAGAAACGCTTTTGTGTAAAGATGAAAGGAAAAAAGAAAGAGAGACCAGAACATGAACAAAGACAAAGTCAAACCAAACTGTGTAATGTCAGCGTCACCTGTGTCACTTCCTGCTATCCAGGGATAAGAGTCTATGAATTAAAATCAATACAATAGTGTTCAAAGAAAGGGCATTACCAACATTACATGTCATATTTCTAACCCTTTTTTGCGTGTGCTCATCCTGGTAAAACTAGCATCTAATACAATATAATAATACATAATCTCCTACACATCAATCTTATCTGATGTACTCTGTAAGAAATGCTGCCATATACTGACACTGTTCAAGCATCAGTTGCAATTTTAAGATTGATGCACTTTGCTTGTTATAGCTGTGAAGGATATGGGTCCATTTTGAGTACACCAATCTCCCAGATTCAGTTTTAGACCTTGAAAATGACCTGTTATTACATACACTTATATTTAAAATACAGCTCTTTGTTATGTCCGTATAGGTTATAAAGTGCTTTCAAAGTGCAAGATGAGCTTTGAATTCTAACAAGGATATATTTACATATAACTGCTCTGGTAAAATGAATCACGCTGTGCTTGATTTTCTTCTCATCTTGTTACATATGTTTGTTGCAACAAAGAAATTAAAACCCTTCTTGCTATCTTCCCATAACCAGTTGATGAAGGCTTTTACCTTTCTGTAGCTCAAAGCATCTCAAAGAAAAAAAAATTGAATCAAGCACTACCAGAAAATGATAGGAAAAGGGGCATTAAAACAAATCAGACAGTGACTGTGATTACATTTCATTATATGTTTCTCTCAGAAATGACAGATTCCACAGAAGTACCTAAAGTAAAATTATTGTATTAGGTTTCATATTCATTTTACGCAGACTCAAGAGCTGTAGGTCTTTTCTGCAGCTCCTCCAGGCATGAGTAAACACAGACAGCAAAGAGTTATTACTGTGCTGTTATCAGTTTACCGCATACTCTGTGTTGGAAAAAAAGAAGTTTTAATAAACTTGCAGAAATGATATATCTGCAATTCCCGAAGAGGAGGAGTTTCACATGGAGCATTCAGGAAAGGACCAGAATTCATCACACATTGACAGGCTGGTAGAAAAGAAGAAAGCTTTAATGTAAAGCCAATGCAGGCAGCAAAATGTCCCAGTAAACAACTCAAGAGCACAAAGAAAAACGTAATCCAGAAGAGCATACAAAGACATCGCTAAAGAATCAAGGTACCACACACACAACCTGACAAAGACGGGGAATAAAAATGAGCTTAATACACGGGAGGAAGGGCTAACTGGGAGCAGGAGTCTGTTGAACATTGCGAGGATATCCTTCCGTTACAGCTATCATGCTTGGCAGCCACACAGGGCGTTGGGCCTGCTTACACAAAAGGAGCTGTGTTTGCACCAGATGACCAGTTGCAAACATACACAGGACATCTGGAGCTTAATATTTCTTATAAGAAGAACAAACTATAATCCTAAATAAATATGAGGAATTTAAATTGATAATACAGGCTAGTAGCAACACAGCTGCTGCGACAAAAACAGGATGAAAAGCTGGAAAGAACTGCAGACTGTGTGGAAGTCGGCTAAGAGATTCATCAGTATGACCGCCGTATATAACGCACAAGTACATCTGACTATATTACACGTTAAATTAATGTGCTGCTTGGATGTATTCTAATAGCGCTGAAGACAATTCAAGCTTTTCTCTTTCAGCCGCAACACAGTCTTTGGAGCAAATATTGAACAAATAGAAAAATATAATTCAATCTAGTAAATAAGTTTACTTTCATATCTGTAGGATCCACAAGTGGAGGGCTTTAGTGCTTTAATCAGTTTCTCTTTAAGCATTAAATTGCAAAGACCCTCGAGACAAGTGGCGGCCTCGGGTTTAGCAGGTAGCAGTAAAAAAAAAAACAGTTTAAGTAAGTGATTCATTTTTTTAGCAGCACTTTTTCAGATTTAGAGTATGAAATGGATTTTGAAATATTGCTCTTTATTAATCATCTTTTTCCCCATTTTATATTAAAATGTTTTTTTTCGGTAACTAAAAAATATGCATTGGTAAATTTTTAATCAATATGAAAAGAAATTTATCTGATAGTGTTTGCAAAAATCATTTGAACAATCGTAAAGTGTCTGGCATCTGTATGGGTGTATATTAACTGTATCATGCTGTGACATCAGCTTGTATTGCTTACAGCAGGAAGTTAAAATACAGTGGTTTAAGAAAGGACGATAGGTTCTCCTCTACCTGAAGTTGCCATTAAAAGCAATCATCAGATTAGCAGCTTCTTATATGAATTTATATATTTGTTGTTATAAAACTCGAATTAGTGAAGATACTGGTGGCACACTGGTGTAGACTGTTTCTGAACTGCAAGACAGTTATAGTTCAATCCAATTGTGACTTGTCTTTGGAACTTTGAGATGTTTCTACCATATTTGCGTGATTTTCTTCCAAAATCAAAATGGCAGACTGGCCTTGACCTACTAAAGTAAATGGGTTATAATTGAGTTTTAAGTGGGTTATATTTGAGGTGAAGCTCCTCTATCATGAGAAAGGCAGGGGCTGCGCAGATGCAGAAAACATATCTGTACATTTGTGTGCTTCATTTGACATTTTTATGCAATTTCTAAAAAGTAACTCACCTCAAAAATGACATAATGTAAGAAATTCCATTGAATTATTCAATCACATTTCCCTCACAGAAGTAAATGCCACAGCAGCACTTGGACGGATGGGTTTGCTTTTAGTAGCATGACCCTGTAAACAAATCAGTCTACTTAAAATCTCATATGAGGCTCTGTTCCATCCACTGGAATGTCTCCTATACTCTTCCGTTGCTTATGGCTTCCATGCCGAGCAAAAAGCAGCCACATTCAAAAGGATCAACAACTTTTACAGTAGGAGCTGAGAACTATTGTGTTCTTGTAATGTTTACTGTATGCTGGTTCCATAAAAAATGCAGCAGAATAGCTGCCCTGTAAGAATGGAAAATTGATGGACAAAATAGGCAGGAAGATTGCAGCCAACAGTAGAAAATTACTATGTTGCTTCCCGGTATATTATTAAACCATTATTCTCCTTGCATTCTGCACTACAAGCCAAGGTTGCATCCAAACACATGAATGACTGGTAAACACATAAGCACACCAACAGGAGCCAACCAGAATACATGTATTCTTCCTTGGCAAGTGGGAAGCATGTATGAGACTGGAGCACAATGCAAGAAGTGAATTTAACCTTTCGCCTGAAATTCTAAGCTTTAAGATGCAGCACGCAAAAAAGACAATGAAATGTTTTTATTAAAGGTTTCTTTGCAGACTCCCACACACTGCAAAAATACATTTATTTTCAACATTTCTGTGCCTTCGTCGGGCTTGTTAGACGGCGTGCAGTAGCCTGTTTGAAACCTTTAGTCTGCCCGTCAAACCTGTCATATGAAATAGATGTGCAAAGAGATCCTTGGTGATAAAATGTTTTTATGCAGGTTCCAGTTTTTGGTTTCTCCTCACTGTGCAACCTTTCATCTTGGTTACTCTTGTTAGTCTTGCCTTTCTCCTCCTCATGGTCCAACTCTAGCCCCAATACCTGGTACTCATCTTGATGAGCTGTCTGCCTTGGAACGCCACATAGCCTGAGGGTGAGGCAAACAGCATCAGAATATCTGCCACAGGACCCGAAGAAGCATGTGAAAAGAGCAATGGGTCTGCAATATGAGATAAAAACTGCACTGCTGTTATCACCAGTGTTTCAGAAAGTCATGTCTGCTGCATGTTCTTTTGTTTTTCTGTGTCTTTATTCAGTTATTTGAATATAAAACATCCAGTGCATCTCAGCTTTAGAGCCGCCGTGGGTAATTTCACACGTTGATGGCTTCAAAAGGCAGCGAGTATGAAATAACTTGATAACTTTCAGGACTGCACTAGAAATCTTATAAAGAAAAGCCACAGACGGCACAATCGCTGGATCTGTAATTGCATGCCTTTAGAGTTGAGAATCAGGTTTTTCTGACTGATGCTTTCACACGCTGCTTCGAGTTTTCTATCTCACTGTGAAGTTTCCTTTCCTTGCCTCTTGTGTAAAGAGTGGTTCCCTATCAATTATATCATCCAGTGCCCAAATCTCACCAGGAATTACACTGAACATGAAGCACTTTAGCCTCTCTGGAGATGGAGGGGTGAAGTTTGTCATAATGGTGGCATATTACTCTCCCTCTCTCACTCAGTTTAATACTAACACCCAATCCTCAACACTGACTGATGTGATTGCAAAGTGTCTCATTGCCGTCCTCTGCTAAGCTTAAAGCTGATTATTTTGCAGTCAGCTATTCTAATGGAAATGTCCAGATACTTGGTCAGCATTTATACGACTGAGGTCGTGCATTTGGAAGTGATTTGAGAATTTCTTTTCATATAGAGAAAAAATAAAATGGAGGTCAGCTGGCATTAGTCATTTCCACCTTAATTCTCTTTCTGTCAGCAATTATTTTGGAAACGCTGTTCAAACACTTAACTGATGAGTATTTCTGCCATTCGACATGATGTGCTGTGTCTGAAGACTTGTTTTGCACACTAACATTGAGCCGCCTTGACAGTGTGTGTTATAGCCCCAGTGAAAAAAGCTTTCTCGCTGAATTTTGCACGCTGTTGACATTTGTTTGACAGCTATACACTGCTGCACGTCAGCATACTCATGGGATATTACAGGCAGCCTTTCATTTTGACACGAGAAAAGCTGACACATGATGACAAGATAAAGGCAATGTGGCAGAAAACATTAGCACTCTTTGGGAAACTTTTTTGTAAGGTCTGACATTTGGATGATAGATATACAGGAGATGTCTATATGTCTTCCTCTCAGCTCTGGCAATGACAGGGTCAGCTATATTTGCTTCAAATTATGTGAAGAAATTGCCCAAGAAGAACCACAAATAACCCTGGAAGATGTACACAAGTAAATTACTTTTTGTTCATAATGGAAAAGTCACATGCACTACCGTTCAAAAGTTAGTGGTCACTTAGCAATGTCCTTATTGTTGAAAGAAAGGCTTTTTTTCAATGAAGATAACATTAAATTAATCATAAATCCAGTGTAGACATTGTTAATGTGGTAAATGACTATTGTAGCTGGAAACAGCTGATTTTTAATGGAATATCTACATAGAGGTACAGAGGAACATTTCCAGCAACCATCACTCCTGTGTTCTAATGCTACATTGTGTTAGCTAATGGTGTTGAAAGGCTAATTGGTGATTAGCAAACCCTTGTGCAATTATGTTAGTACATGAATAAAAGTGTGAGTTTTCATGGAAAACATTTGCCTGGGTGACCCCAAACTTTTGAGCGGTAGTGTCTGCATCACAGCACATGTATTTATGACCTATAGACTAAAAATACATCCCCGCTGTCATAACAGGGACCAATTAAAACTCTTGACAATGTCTGATTTTTGACAGAAACACACTAGAGATTCAGAGTTTAATTCTGCTAGCGCTGCTGGTTTGTTTAAAAAAAGATGCTGTATAAAAGAATAATACAATTTATCAACATTAGACTAGGAAACTAATATACATCTATAATAATAATAATACAATATTAATTTTGTCCTTGCGGGCTGATAAGTAATTTAGATCATTCATTTATCATTAATACACATTCCAGTAGTTGACAGTATATGTGGGTTCAGAACATATTTTTCTTTAATAAAAAGTATCCCTGATAAACTTGATAATCACCTGTGCCCTGGTTTTGTACAAAACATACTGTAGCCACTGTGCTGCCCTTTAGGAACATACTGGAAATACTTTTGTCTACATTTACTATGTAAAAACATTATACAGCAGCATTGCCTCTCTGTAAGACAGTGGTGATGATAAAAGAGATGAAAATGCAACTGGGTTTAACTGAAAGTGTAAAATATAAACCAAATCTATCATCTGATTTCTCCAGAGCAAGTTCATCAGTGGCTTCACAACCAGATTTAAGAGAATCTGTGATGTTGATGAATAATGTGTGCAAACACTCACATCTGTCATGTTAGTCATGGATCTCCTATGTATGTAGGCTGATAATTATCTAGTGGAAAAGACAGCCACATGCAGTAACATTTCCACATAAATATTTGATCTCAGTAGATTAAATTTGTGAAATGCAATTTGACAGAGAGCACATGTTTACTGGAGTCTGAAAAATATCTCTCCCTGCTTTGTTTCTGCTTGTAGTTACTGGTCATCTGTTTAAAAGTAACCACACCAGTAGATTAAAAGCCTACCATCACAATTTTTGAACAATGTTTATGTGCAACTGAGTAAAAGTCAATTTTTGCAAGAATATATACACTGTTTGGCGACCTAACCAATTCTACGACGACTGAAAACTTCATTTATACAGCTGTTTTTTGCAAAAGGACTTATAAAGTGTCGCCTTCCACTTCTTCGTTCATCCATCTTGCATACAGCCTCTCTTTCGCTCCATCCTTGTTTGCTGGTGTGTGTGTGTGCTTGACCACACACACACACACACACACACACACACACACACACACACACACACACACACACACACACACAGAGAGACCTGAGTGGAGCTGCAACCACTTCCATGGTCAGGCATCTTTCAAATACTCAGGTCTGCCACCAACATGCTGCCAGAATTTAGTCTCTGTTCATGCAGTTGGTTGTAGTTCCTGTCCTTTGCTTCTTTTTTTATATTCTGCACCTATTCCATCCCTTTTTTTTCTATACTGTTCATGGATGAGATGACTTGCTGTTCTCAGACCTCCTGCCCAATCGGCTCAGCTCAGCTCCCTGCTCCCGCTCAGTGTTTCCTCCTGCCCAGCTCTCAGTGTAACTGTCAAAAAGACAGTAATTTTGGAATTTCTGGTTTCAAGTTGGTTGTGGTTTTTTTGTTGTCATTTCATAAATGTTTGAGTTCATAAGGTTAATTAAAGCTAATTAAAGATGCAATAAATAGGATGCTAAGAAAGATAAACGTACACCCTTAAAAACTGATTTTTGGCTTAGAATCTAACGCTGTTTTACAGTGTTCATTTAATGTCATGTGAAGTCACATGACCACGGTTTATTTTAGGGTCACACGTGTGGGATTGTGGGTCGGATGAAAACACCAACATTCCCAGAGAGGATAAGACATGGCCTAAAAAAACTATTTTTCTTTTTTCTTTCATAGTTTTCATAGTGTCGGCTGACCGAAGAGCAAATAAATGTTGAAAGACGTCTGTATGATGCGTGGCCTTCATTATATCAGACCGGAGTAGTTACACTCAGCTTAGACTCTGCACTGGCCTCAGCGCCAGCCTGGATCTCAGTTTCCCTGCTATTGCTTCTGTGTTTGCACTTGGGTTTACTTGCCTAGCTGTGACACAAAGTCCTTTAAGAAGAATAAAACGAGACAGAAAAGAAGTGAAGTTCACAAAAACACTTGTGCCAAAATCTGCAGTTGTTAACATGTTTACGGCCTGGTACAAGAACCAGACAACCAGATTGTCTTTGTACATCGTTTTCAGAAATAGGTTTAACAGCCAAAGATAAGAGTTCTCAATGTAAGATGAAATTAAGAAAAATCATTAACTATGTAACCAGTCGATTCAACTTAATGTGATCTTATGTTTATTGAATTTGTTCTCCCAAGTTCCGTTATCTTAACTTCTGCTATACTTTCACAACTCATAAGGTGACTGAGCAAACTGATCAACCAAAGTGCAGTTAACTCTAATTTGATATCAGTTCGTGACAGTATTTTTGCTTCATTGCCCCTTCCTACTTTCACACATGCCACCTGCCATCCATTCTGCCTGCTCATCACCACTATCACTTTGCTAACAGCATCACTGTCTTCAGGCGGCTTAAGCTGCTGCCTATTCCACACATTTCTCCCCAGTATTTTGAGTCCTTCAACTTGATGCTCAACAAAGGCACAGCGTAAGTCCGCTTTCATTCAAAGTCAGCTTGACTCCCAGGAGGTAAACAGTCCTACAGGTTTCCTCATTTCAAGTGAACACAGACAAAAGGAGAGCGGATAACGAGCAACAGGAGCAAAAGATGGACAGTCTGTCCAATATAATGAACGACTTTGACACAAGCTGCAGAGAGAGCTGTTCCCAGTTTAGATAAGTTTTACCCTCTGTAGACATAAAATAATCAGCCCTTTCAAGACACAAAGACTTTGGATTTGCATATTCAGTTCCAGAGGATCATATTGTACACAAAACATATCATCAAACAGAAAATAAAATGAAATGTATCGTAGACAGCTGATCACATATAAATGCTGCGCATGCGTGTCTGACATACATCATTTTAAATATTTACCTTGCAGCTATAGACCTGTGGTTGCAGATGCTGAGATTTAGATGCATCAATGTGCAGAGGAGACAAAACCTGTAGTAAGAGTTATCCGCTCCTGCATTAATCCACATGTGAAGAACAAATGTACACCACCTTTTTATTCACTGTAACTAAGCTCTGAGGCCCTCTAAGTCCAAGTGAAATGACCAATTTCATGCCAAATGATAAATTGCATTCTATACATGAAGAGTGTATATAATCTATATGTGTGTGTGAGCAGGTAGCCCTGTGATGCATCGTATAGATCTGACAGAACTGATGACACACTGTCACTAGATTTTGATCAGTTTTCACAGAGGCAACGTTCAGCATATTTTATCTTTTGCTTGGATGATAGACCTGCCAGCAGGTGCTCACAGCTATTCCTCTTTCACTGGTCTGGAAGCCATAAAGACACAGAACATGCAGCAGCAGCATCACTAAGATGTGATAACTGCGAGGGTCTTTGAAGACTGCTCTTTGAATGTGTTTTGAAATGAACAGGGAGGAACACTGTCCTCGCAGGTCACTTGTTGATTCTGGTTTCATACACTAAAAAGTGAAATATATGAGATTTTAAGATCTTTCAGCGTTTATTTACTATATACATTAATGCATTTGTGTACAGTGTATTCCACTTTTCATGGTTTTATAGCGGTGGTAAGCAGAGGTGAGTTATCTGACCGTCTACTCTTATAAAATGAATATTATGTGTAGCAAAATAAACCCTTAATTTTTAGGCTAAAAACACCGTGGCACAGCGGTATATTGATCAGATGAGAAATATCAGTATGTGGGTTCATCTCAGGATGAACTCTCTTTTAGTAATGATTATGTTTACATAAACAAAATACTCCAGTTCTTGCCCTTATTTTGAAAGACCAAATTCCTGCTAAGCATTTTGCATGGCTAATGAAAATGAATATTGCACTAATATTCCTGTTTACATGCAACTGTGCATACTCAGGATTTTTAAAATGTTTTTCACTGTTGGTTTTTTTGACTGTGCAGTCAAAGGTCAGCGCTGTGATATCCAGATATCCAAAAACATGTTGATACCATGTCTTTTGTAATTTGTCGCATGTCTTAATTGGAAAGTAGTTACATGTGGATTATCCAAACTGAATTTGCCATTTACATGGCCCATATCAAATTCTAAACATTGTCATATTAAGAATTATAGAATATCCGTGTGCATGTGAGCATGGTTACTTGTTTGTTTGTGGGGATCTTTTTAGGTCTTTTTATGTGAAAATCACAAGTATTAGATTAAACATGGACATATGTCAGGGGTGAAATATTCACACGCTGAGCTGTTCATTAAGCTACCACTGCCCTCAGTCTTCACACATTTACTTCAACAAGCATTTTTCAGAAATTTTAACTGTTAAAATTTTAACCAATTGTAACAGTACAGACCCAGAGAGGGACTGGTTAGACTGGGCGAACATGAGAGTAGTTCTAAAAATTAAAATAGATTTCAAAAGAAACTTCTCAGAATCTCTCTAATCTCAGACATGCACACACTGTAAGTTTTGAATAATGGTGCATCACATGCTACAGGATATTTCTCAGATTGTGGAACGTCAGGAAGCAGCGCATCACCTCATGTGATCTCATGGGGAAGCAGATGAAAACAAAATGCAGGAAGTGGTGCAACAGCTCACTGTAATGCTACTAATGTGTTGCAGTGAGAAAAAAAACAATGCTGAAGACTAAACACAAAATGGTTGGAATGATGCAGTCAACAGTTAATATCTGTAACTAGTCTAGCCTCAAGTGCTGAAATGTTGCGCATTGCTTGGCAACAGCGTCTGCCAACTCCGGACACTAGTGTCACTGTCCTAACCAGCCTGATTAAAGTCAACATGTGTGCAAGTAGTTTGGGGGATCTCAGACTGGATCTGTAAACCCCTCTCATTACCAAATAATCTGGGCAGAACAATATCCATGAACAGATTTTCTTCTCTAATTGTCAGCAGGGGAGGAAACAGAGGCAAATCAGCCTGAAAGTCCGGCAGTGTGAGCCCAGAACTGACTGTTTTAATGACAGGTATAGCAGACTTATCTGCATTAGACAAATGAGGCCAAAGGAAGAGCTGGGCTGGTGGCAGGAAAACTAAATCTAGGGCTTGCAGGTCGCTGGAGACCTGAGGATGGCAGGGGCTGAGACTTAAGCTAGTGGTTGGAAACTTGAGAGAAGGTCAGAGGCTTAGGCTGGAAGCTGGGCCAGGCGGGGCAAAGGGGGATGCAAGGGGGAGCTGGGCTCATCTGAAAGAGGAAACAGACAAGACAGAAGGTCTGGGAGCGCAAGATGAGTCACTCGTGGAGGGGAGGACACAGAGAAGATACATCAGGCAGATCACTCACAGATCAGTAAAGAATTTTAAACAATAAACAGTGAGTGGAGCCATGACTGACTGTATAAGCAGAGGATGTGTTCTGGCAGAGTGAGTGGAGTATGGGAAGCAGGCTTCATGGTGGTGATGTAGAGCAGTTGGTGAAACTCGGCTCCAGCTCCAAGACACCTGTCTCCATTCATGCAAATAAAATCTCAAAGAGTCGGATACACAAGCAGAGAAAGAGAGTTTGGCGTGAGTGACTGTAGACAGAAGCAGAGCATATTACATTGGGGTTTAACTGCAGAATAATCTCACTGACAAGCTCTTTCAACAATAGACATTGGATAAGATTAATAGAAAACCTCTTGGCGTATAATAAGCGGAAAATTCTAAATCTGTTTTCTTTTTTTAACCTATAATGGGAACATTTTAAGTGCTTTTTCGATGAGGGAAGCATACATCTGTCAAATTTGCTTTTTAAACATTTACTGTAACTGTGTCCTTGATCTAATGCTCCACCCACAGCACTGAATGATCCCTGAAAAGAAAAAGTGACACTGTTCAGGCTTAAAAGGCAGAGGCAACTAAACAGCTATAGAACCGCAGAGCAAGGTTATTTTACCAGGGTTTCTTTTCTCTTTTTTTTTTTTTTTTACCTGCCCTTTGATAGGTTTTTATTAACTATTGAAGACTTCTTTTCTTAATTTTTTTTTTTTTTTTTTTAACAGAATGTTAGAATACATTCAATTTCATTCTGGTTTTATCCTCATTTTGAAAAAAAAAATCACTTTCATGGAAATACAGCAATCACAAACTTCACATAGCATTTTCTATTTAGGGGTCAAACATGCCTCAAAGCATTTAAAAGGCAGGTATTTACAATATTTTAAATACATTTATTAATATATGTGCCCAATAAGCACATTCTGCTGACATAAAGAACATATACACCACTAGATGGATATTTGATTTAAAAGTCAGATGGCAAAATAGCTAAAACAGATCAAGATTAAGAATTAACCTTTTGTTTTTGGAAATTACGTTTTTAATTTTGAGACAAAAGGAAAATAACATAAACAAAATACAAAACATTAAATTAAACATTTAATGTGCCATTGGTATCGTACCTCTGCATCAGTTGTATATGCGGTTGCATCTGCTGAAGCGTTCATGCTAGAGACTTACACAAGAGCGTCCTCTCATGAAAGTGATGAAAATACCTTGGTTCTTTTAACCATACATCTGCACACAGTGTCCCCCTCACAGTTTGGACCAGATGTGGGTTTGAAGTCAAATCAACCATCAATAACATAAAGTGTGGAATGGGGATCATTCTTGTAAAGAGTTGACATCACCTGCAGGAAATTCAGCTCACACCGTGTCTTCCTTTCAGGTATTTATATCCGATTTCTGCACTGTTCATCAGACCTGAATGTAGACACCTTGGAAGCTGCACTTTAGCTTTATAGGCATTGTTACATTACAGATTCCATGTCCTGGGGAGATCTGAGTGACGGTGAATTTTTCTAAGGGCCATATCATTTTAAGAAGTTTAGTCATATATCAAATGAAGCTCCATATGCACCTGCAAAGCAAAGCACTTGTTTTCTCTCGCTAGCAAACCTGCTGCAGGAGGTGCGGAAACATTTGGCACTTAAATATAAGTAAAAGCTCAGAGACATTAAACGGAATTGATTCGGATTTGTGAACGATTCTGGCTTTTGAAAATAAAATGTATTCATGTAAAATATAGTGGGACATAAGACTGGCAGAAGTTGCAATGAAAAACTTAAAATTTCTTCAGAAGTTTTCTAGTGGTCATTTATTTTCTAAATGCATCAAGGCATGCAGAGCTTTAGGGTTGATTCTTTGCAAATTATATTTAGAAGTCATAATATAGGTCTCCATCAATCAAGGTTGACCATAGAGTACATCTACGTTCCTGTTTGTTCTGTGGTGAATGTCATGTCTTGTCTGTTCCAGGTGTAAGGGTAGAATGTAGACTATAGACCAGTGCAGGAGTGACGGACTGTGTCGCAAAGGTCACATCTGGAGGTCAGAATTCTTTCATTCCTTTTTTTGTGCCCTTTTATTAAGTGCTGCTGGAAGCTGCATTGTGAGTTGGGGGAGACTTATTCTGCCAGCCTCTGTTAATGGGTCAAAATTACCCTGGTGAAACCGTTGCCAATGATGCTGAGGAGGGAGATGCCTCTGTAGCTGTTTCAGTCACTTCTCACTCCTTTGTTTTTGTAGAGGGTGATGATCTCGGCGTCTCTCGTATTCTGCGGTAAAGCCTCTTCACGCCGGCACTGACAAAGAGCTTTGTGCAGCAGAGGGAGGAGGAGACACATACACAAAACAGGCCTAATCATGTAGGTCTTTCAGATGATGTAATGTCAGAGAGTGTGGGACTTTTCCTAACCAAGATTTCTGTGTCGTTGTTGGGAACGCCGAAGTCAACTACAATATGTTCTTTCATCAAAATGTCCCAAACTTCAACTAGATATTTATTAATTGGTAAATGAGCCTGTCTCACTAATAAATTCTCTGGCATTTATTTGTTCTATTTATTTGATGCTTGTTTGTATAGGGACATGGAGTAAAAACCTTATTCTACATGTAAACAATTATGTAAATGTAAGTCTGCAGTATAACAGATGTCACACAGCAAACTGCAGCATGATCCAAAATCTCATTTCATATAAGTCCTTTGGAAGCAGTGGCACAAAAAGAGTATGGTACTGTTTAGTCTACTGAAAATACACCAAGTGTGAAATTGTTTTTTCCACACTATAAATCTGAGTTCCTTCACTCTGGTTCAGATCATGATTCCAACAGCAGATTAAATGTCTCCACAATTTAGCATCAATGTCTTTTTGCACCTGGGTCATTCCGTCTCAGATCATCAAATTTTTCAAACCATTTCTCGACCATCTCTAATTTATCCGGAATGTTTATGGTATAAAATATTAATATTTAAAAAGATGTTTGTAAAATTTCGAGCGCCTGCTCTACAGAGTCTTTTTGTTTTTTTTTTAATTGTCTATTGACCCACTTTTCGCTTGTTTTTGTGTACATTGAAATTTGAGGCTATGTTTGAATGACCATATTTTTGGACCTATTAAAGGTAAACATTTGATTTTTTTGGTTTTCTCTCATCATGACATTGATTCAAAAAGAAATTACTCAAAACAACATAAGTTTCCTCCAAACAAGACTCATGCCAACCAAGTGTGGTCAAAACAGAACTACATGCCCATATTAAGTATTTAACATTTAAAAAGTAATTCTATTTTTGTTTTGTATCATTGTGACATGCTACTACATATGAGTATGAAAATATCAGTAGCTGACTTCTGCATCATCACATTTGTTGTTAATGTGTGTTTAAAGATGAGACTTTTCATGATTGCTTCAGATTTTGATGTTGTTTTCCACATTTCAACTCGCTCATAATTAAAGATCATTTGATCCGCTTGTTCGATATTGCAGACTGTGAATCAATGGCATTATCAGAAATGACATTATTGTGCAAACATAGCATCACATTTCGAAGTGCGAAACAACATGTTAAAAGCAGGTGGGTTGACGAGCAATTTAAAAACTAAAAAGATCTTGGACAGTGCTTGATATGTCACGTATACCATATCATATATCCAGATTTTTATATATTCTAAACTATACGTCGGTGTGAATGTGAGTGGTTGTCTGTTTCTCCATATAGTCCTGACAGACCAGTGACATGTGAAGGCTGAACCCTGTCTTCAACCTCAGTCAGCTGGGAAAGACTCCAGCCCCCTCGCTACCCCCAGTGAATAGATAATGGCTGGGTAGATGGATGGATGGTTACACCTCTCCCCCCTTTGTGATGATTGTGCTTGATTATGTTAATGTAATCTGTCAGTCAACTGTGTGAACTGACACTAGGAGGAGTGAATCTGGGAGACCAGAGTTCACCGTCTAGCCTCCTGCAGGAGACGGTGTTCGATCATTATTTTATGTTTTCATTCCACAACAGTCAGAAAAGATTTTTTTAACTGAAGTCAAATTTAGGATTTATGTGTGCTGTATGAATATTTTGCAAGTGATAAAAACAGCAGCATCTTATAACGAACAGCATTGATCAGTCCAACAACTTTACATTATATGCAAAGTGTGTAATTTCTGCTGCCAATCAAAACAGTAATAAAAGATGTAGTTTGATGACATTGTGAAGCAGTGTGGAATCATGGGAGTTGTTGTCTTCACCACCATTGTTGCTGGACACAAGTAGCAGCAGTTTTATGAATGTAAATTGCTAATTTAGCATTAGATGAGTCGACTACACATACAGCTGCTCTAGTTTATGTCGTACAGCAAATTCATACATGGGTTACCATGTTTAGGCTTGAGAAAAAAATATGAATGCCATTGTTTGCTTCAATCCTTTTGAATTTGGACAACTTCTGATGAAATTATTCTCAATCAACAAACTCCACTGAGTTAGGCCAACTACAGTTGCCCTAAATCAGAAATGTTGCATATTAAACCTTTAAATCCTGGTTATTATGTATACAGATAATGACCCCAACAACAAAAATTGCACTGAGGCAAGTGATAGAAGCCAGATTAACATTTACTGTAAAAGACACTCTTATTTTTGTGCAGAACACACTGTTCTGCAAACACAACCCAGCTTTCCAAGGTCACAGGTGGTGAAGGCTTCAAGTTGTCATGACTGCATCCCTCAATTTCCCTTCAGTTTCCCAAAAGGTGAAAGCAAGAAATGAGCTGCCTCTAAAAGCATTTCACAGTGCAGTGTCAGCAGCCTTTAACTGTCTTGTCTGTGTTTTAAAACACCGACTTTGCACTTTCCCTGCCTTCTCACGGTGAAGAAATGACCGACACAAAATGACGCAGATACATTTTCCTAAGATTCTTAGAAATGATAATTAGAGTAGTCCTGTCCCACAAAAAAGGTCTATTATATTCAGACATCCCTAGCTATTCAATGCGTTCAGCACTGAAACCAATAGCAAAAGTACGCACCCATTTATCTATAGCTCCATCTTTACATTCATCGAAACATTATCTACTTTTAGCAGCAGCAGAAATGAGGCTTCCAGATTATGTTCCATTCCCAATTATGTTATCTGCATCCCTTAATGCATACTGAGATTGTGCAGTTCCCTAGATAAGCAGCAGATGCAGTCCCTTTTTTTGTTTCTTTTTACATCTTATCCTCTATATAACATGTACATTTCTCTTTCTAATATTTCAGACATTCTTGTTATTCTTGTTTCTATTCTTCAGGTTTTTTTTTTCAAGATTTTTTCTCATATTCTTGGCAAAAAATAAAATCAGGAAAGTTTTTCAGAGATTTGTGAGCGTTTTCGACCCATTCCCTTTATATTTCACGTGTCAATCCAGGTCTATTCTGTTCTGACGCGCAGATTGCTGGGTAGGTTATACCTAGACAGCATTTGTCACCAGATGTTCATTCAGGTTGTGTGCTGTGACACACCACAGTGTTTGCTGTGACTGGAAAAAGCAAGAAATCTAAGAAAATGTCAACATGCCCTGCTAAAGCCTGGATACTGGACAGCCTGTCATTTTAATCACATTAATTACAGTTCTTTACCATTATTATTGTGATTTGAATAATTTCTCATGTTTTTCAGAGCATTTGGTTCAATGACAGATCACTTTTAGAATTTTATAAATAATTTATTTGACTGAAATCAACTTGCTGCATTTTTAAATTGTGCTTGTCTTTATTTTAGCGTCAATTTCAGTTTCATTTTTGAAGTAATTAATCATTGCGTAATTGTCTTTTTCATCACACACTACATCACAGTCCCAGCCATAGTTTCTTTACGTAAACTCTGTCATGCATTCTCTTAAAACCCAATTAAACCAGGTTGCATTTTCTAGAAACATGGCAAACAAGAATGTGGTTGTGTTAACCAAGTTTCTCTAATCCTGCAACCCTGTTTTGGACACTAGGTTTGACTTGTTGCACAGAAAATAAAAATCCACTGATAGTGACACTCTGGCGGCATCACATTGCTAAACATTTGTCAATTTTAATCTCTAAATTCACCCGTTTAAAAATGATACCTGTGTAGCCTTTGTAGGAGGGAGGGGGAGGCAGCTGTAGGATGTGTAGCTGTGAAGATCTGCAGGATGAGTTGGTTCAGGAACGCAGAGACAAAGTGGCACTTTTGCATATTTGTGTTGAATATATGCCAAAGTAAATACTAAGAGTCAAAGCTCTTAGTTATAAAGAAAACGTTTGGACTGCTGCATTGTCAAGTTTAACTTAAGCCCAACTTTAAGTACAACATAGAAAAACAAAGCCCTTGAAAAACAGTGGATAAGAACCCTTAGTAAGCCCAAGTTGCATTAAAATCAAGTGGGAAAAGCTTGCAAAAGAAGCCACAGTTTTTAAGCCTTTATGAAAGAACCCATGTTGCATTCCAGTGACTTTCTTGTTATACAGAAAGTTTTGGCGCCAAATTCAAATCAGAATCTAACCAACCATAGATGTGTCCATCCCAAGCTGGTCTTGAGCTTCACTGTCCAGGAGAGTCAGAGACCAAATACCTTTCGAACTCAATTTGAGTTGATTTGTTAAATGTACCAATTAAACTATCTATGATGATCACAGATCTAAAATACCACTGGACATTTGATTAAAACGATATCAGACATGGCATGTTTATCTCATACAATACCTGAGATCATTTTTAAAAAAGTGTAAACAGAAGGATGAACTTATGAATTGTAGAATTTCAGGATAGGTTGTGCATCATGTGTGTACGTCATACACAAACACTTCAGATGTGAATTGTTCTTATTCTGTTTCCTGACTCCTGATGTTGAGATCATCACTCCAGTGATGTTGAATTTCTTTATTCTGAGGATTTAAAACTGTTCAGTGAATTGTTGTAAAGACAGTTCTGGGTGTTAGGAGGAGAAGCAGGTCAGGATGTCACAGTGAAGAACGTAATCTCTTCTTATTCAGACATCTGGTTGTCCTCACAATTTACGGCTATTTCCAGTTCTGGTGGAGGTAGGAGACATCCTGTTGTTTCCAAAAGGGTAGTGAGTTGTCATTCCAAACTAAACAGCCAATATGCAGATGCTTCATTTGGGTGAAAATTGTGGGTTAGCTGTCTCCTGAAATAGTTTCCTTCCAAATTTACAGCTGTGAGAAACAGTCTCTGGATTCTCTGTGTGTTGCTTTGTGCCAGTCGTTCTGCCCCTCGGTTCGCCACATAACAAAAACTGAAATGTGAAGTGAAGGGTTATTGATGCGTAACTCTAACAAAGGCACTTGCAAAGTGTGATTATTTCCCATTTGGGATGTGGGAGGAAAAACCCTCCATCAAATGAAAAATAAGCAGATGGCAGCCAGACTGGTCTCTTGGTCGTTTTTTGCATGTGTGTGAGACGTGATGTTGACGTCTTTGCTTTGAGATGAATGAGTTGTTTAAAGAGTTAGCTGAGAAACTGGTGCAAACAATTTTTTTTCTCTCTCGATTTATACCCTCAAGAGCCTTTGGGGAAATGTCCAGATCAACGGAGAGTGTGGAAAAGAGGTGAATAAGCAAGCAGGCTGGATCGGTGGAGAAAACTGTCAGGTGTGATGAAAGAGTATCAGCAAGAATGAAAGGAAAGGTGTACAAAACGATGGTTAGACCAGCGATGTTCAGTGACAGTGAGGAAAAGACAGGAGGCAAAGCTGGAGCTAGCAGAGATTAAAACGTTGAGGTTCTCTCTGGGAGTAAGCAGGATGGATTGGACCAGGAATGAGGACGTCAGAGGGACAGCAAATGTTAGATGTTTTGGAGATAAAGCCAGAGAGGCCAGACTGAGATGGTTTGGACATGTACAGAGGAGGGATAGTGAAGGTATCAGTAGAAGGATGCTGAGTTTTGAACTGCCAAGCAGGAGGCTTAGAGGAAGACCAAACAGGAGGTTTATGGATGTAGTGAAAGAGGACATGAAGTTAGTTGGTGTGAGAGAAGATGGTGGAGAGGACAGGGTTGGTGGTTAGAAAATAACAGTTCTATGGACTACACTTTGCAACACAGAGAGAAACATAGCCACAAGATGGAATGAAGGGTTTAGCAAATCTTCTCAGATGTACAACTCCCAGTATAAGTTGTTTTAAATTTTGAACACTGTAACTTCGACATAAGCTGCAGTGTACCAAAAGTGTACCACCTGCTGATGTGACAGACTATTATTGAGGTTGACCACAGGAGTCTTCTTCTTTGCTCTCAGCTTTCGTTCAACCTCATTTTTAGGAGAGTTACATAATCAAACCATTTTGTTTGATTATTCTTTTTGACTCTAACCAAGTCTGATTGAAAAGTGGATTACAGTAAAGGAGCACAGAGGGGCACATGAAGAAAAGAAGGTCGGAGTGGAAAGTTTCACTCAACATAGACTCTTTCTCGACTATGTGGTATTTGAAATGTCGTCTCTGTCTCTCGTGGCATCGAAAACCTATGACTTATCTTTCACAGTCGCTCAACAGCAGTTCAAAAATCCCACTTCCACCAGCTTTCACTTCTGCAGTGTTGTCTCGCATTTAACACATGTAGAATTAATTTATACACGCAGATAAGCATAAAGTTGGCAGCCACATATGAAATAAACCACACCAGTATGAGTCACCTGCAGACTGGTGAGAAAGCCGGAAGCTGTCTGACTGATAAAGTCGCGGAGAAGGAACAAGTGCAGTTAGCGGCTTTTAATTAAAAACTAAATGAAACAAAGAAAGGCAGAAACAACACAATCACCATCTTCTCTTGTTGCATTGTCTCTTGTTTCAACATATTCAGCTGTCTGATTGCAGTCTTTACCATGAGTTCTTAGAAATAATTTTTTTCTTTGTGAGCTAATCAAAGAAGATGAATCAACACTTGAGATGCAGTCAAGTGGGGCATGAGCCAATGAGAATCACCTAAATTTGATGTTCTGTCTTGGATGATCGAGACCTGTTAAATTTCATTTGATACATGGAGTGTGAATTGATGATTGAGGTAGGCGTTTTATAAATGCTTCACAATCACGCTCATTGTTTCAATAGCTGCAATAAAATATTTTTACTTTTCCTGTAGGCTCAGGCTTTTCGGTGGAGACCGCAGAGTTACACCAGTGTTTCATTGTACCTTCACTGAATCCGTCATCTTTATGGTATTTGAGTTTGGTCCGGTAAACTGCTGTGTACATCTATGACTTCAGATCACAATCAACAAAACTGGTCTTAAACTGGCAAGGAAAACAGCTTAGAATCATAGACTGTATATAAAAGCTGTGCATAGCAACTGTGAGGTCACCCGATAGTTTATGAACTGCAGCAATGAAGGCTTCAAGTAGACTCTGACTGAGAACTCGATGACGCTGCGCACATCGATACTGGAGGAAAAACATATTGAAAATAAACGAGTATAAAAAATCGTAGCATAAACATTCAACATGTCCATTACAGAGGGACAAAGTAAACACATTTAGAAAAACATCAAGAAAAACATTAGCGTTCACTGTGTAACACGTCATTTAACAAAAGGTTATACTTATTCACAGTTTGAAATTTGTGAAGCCTAAGGCAGCCCTGAAGCCTATTCAGCCTATGTGGAGCATAGCAGGTGAAAGAATTTTCTAATTGTGTGTTCCTGGATGGAATCTCCAAGGAAATCCAATCTTGTGAGCAGGTATGGTTGCTCTCTGCTCTTAAAGCGATGGCAGATAATTTGGTAGCCAATTTAGAATGGCTTTGTCAGTAAAAGATGGTGCTGTTCCCTTTAGGTGGCAAAGATATTCATGGAAAATCTGATGATGGATTCTGAAACTGTCACATGCAATAACTCTAAAACAACAGTGCTTTGAACTCGCAGCATCAAGGAGCTGGAGGGAATGGGCAGTTACATGCATGTAAATTACCTCTGCATAGTCAAGCTCTGAGAAAACCTGCAATCTACTGCTAAAAGAGAAGCACTGCTTATTTCTAAGAGGAAAAGAACAAACCTAGTTAAAAGAAAACTTGTGATCCAACGAGGCACTATTTTGATTTACAAAATGTACATGATATATTCAAAAAGTCCTGAAACTAGTGATTTAGTCCATAAGCTCATTTGGAAAACGTTTACTGGGGTAGCAAATCAAGTCAGAAGTAGCATCATTTTCTTACTTACAATAAGTTATTTTTTTTAACCACAGGAGTCACCCTCTGTTGGCCATTAGCAAGAATGCAGGTGTAATTCTCTTGCATTGACTTCACTTTTCAGATCTGGAGGCTACATCCGTATTTTTTTACACAGTCTTTGTTATGAACTCGTCTCCCATGCTCTGTTCAGAATTTGAAGTATTCCCATCTGATGTAGATACATAACTCGAAAACTCTTGTGTTCCCTGGACTATCAAACTTCAGAACTCTAATAAAACCACATGACTGTAAGAGTGTCATCAGTGCCGTTGTCTTGTTACACAGCTGTTTGTTCAAGACTAATTTCCCCTACTGGGGTGAATAAAGACTGTCTTATCCGACCTGGACAGTCCTGTACAGTTATTGCCAGGCTGACGCAGCGTGAAAACCACATGAGTTGCCTTTGCACATCAGAATTGCTAATTATCTTTGGACAGTCAGTAGTTCTCTACTGCTTAATCACACTTCACGTTATGCAATCATGTGAACAGGTTAATGAGGCCATTTCTGCATTTTGATGTACCTGCAAGCATCGTGTGCGGACTGGGAGAGTGCAATTTAGAGTATTTTGTGTGTTCATTTCATTTACATAAATACTGTCAGTTTGCTTCCAGGTGAGAAATAATTTACTGTAGAGCCATTTGCTCCAATGTTGTGTCAATAAATCTTATTATTTTGTTATCAATAACCCTGGGGGGCAATTTGTTCTAGCAACACGCACAAAAGGAACAAGTGTAGAAACATGTAAAAATAAATTCACAAAGAAACCTCCCCCTCTCTGAATAGCACTCTGCTGTACTAGAAGTTAAGATGTGCCTCCTCTAGCTGTTCAACACTGAATGCAGTTTCAGTTTGAAGGAGGACAATTTGGTTTGGTAATTCATGAGATTGATCCAGCTCAATAATCTGCTACTCAATTTCTGTATGCTAATTTTTCAATTCCTCAATTCATATTATTCTACTGCGGGAGAGAGGGGAATGCTAAGAGGAATATTTCCATATAGAGCATCTGCACAGAGCTTGCAAAGACAGATAAGAGGTATCTGCTGTGCACCAACCAAAACACCTGCTTATTCTTTGTAAGCCGCTTTACAATATCTCAGCTAAGTGTTTCAAAAGCAACAACTTGTGTTCTTCTGAATGACCTTCATCACAAGTGTTTGTATCCCCACATGGGTGGCCTCTATGGGAGTTAAACTCAGAACTGTGTCAGTGTTTGTGTCAGTGCTGATCCATGACAAACCATCTGCCAAACAAGGATGTGCCTAAATGTAGACTGTCCTGATTCACACCAGGAAGGAGAGTGATGGGGTGGTGCGTCAGATGACCTGGCCTCCACAGTCACCTGACCTACACCCAATCAGTATGGTTTGGGATGAGATGGACTGCAAGAAGTGCTCAGCTTCTCTGGGAACTCCTTTGAGACTGTTGGAAAATCATTTCAGGTGACTACCACATGAAGCTCATCCAGAGAATGCCAAGAGTGTGCAAAGCAGTAATAAAAGCAAAGGGTGGCTATATTGAAGAATCTAAAATATAAAACATGTTTTAACTTATTTCACACTTTTTTGTTTACTACGATTCCATATGTGTTCATTCATTCATCGTTTTGATGCCTTCAGTGAGAATCAACAATGTAAATAGTCATGAAAGTAAAGAGAAAAACATTAAATGAAAAGTTGTGTCCAAACATTTGACTGGTAGTCAGTCAACTGGTATGTATGTATGTATGTATGTGTACATACATACATACATACATACATGCATGCATACATACATACATACATATCACTTTGCTGGGCGATATACACATTAGGAAGTGGCGACAGATAGCAAAAGGGCATCAATACTCTAAGATAAGTCAATGGAACATTAAAGATACAACTTGATAAGCAATGACTGAACCAGTAGTTACTGGCAAAGAAATCCATCCTTCACCTGTCAGATTTTTCCCATTATCTTGAAACATTCAAGATAAAGATTTTCTACAACAACCCTCTAGTTTCAGGCGTCGGAAAAATTGGCCAAAAAATATCTATTCAGTCTTGAATTTTTGATATACCTCCATCTGTTAAGTTCAATGAATGCTAATAGCTGATTATCATCCAAACAATAAGAAAAATAATACCAAAACTCCATTAATAATTCTCAACCTTTATGCACCAGAGGCCTATAAAACACCAGAGGAGGAAGCACTGAGGGGAAACAAATCTGAGTTGTCAACTTTACACATGTCTAGAACAATGACAAATGTTGACAACTTCAATATGTATATATATTGTTTATATGTAGCACTACATTTACCCTTCACCATTTAGTTTGACTCTGATGTCTAAGTGTATAAATTGATGCACTATTGTCCCTTAAAATGTTCCGTCATTTGAATGACTAACAATCTTCCAATGTCACGTGTCACATAGATGTGAAAATTAGAAAGTGAGCAATACTTTCCACTCAGTAATGACGCAAAATGGTTATAATGGTTCTCAAGTGACTGAAATCTATTTTTCTGCTCTGTTAAGTGGGGACTAATGATTGTGATAGTTTGGATTGCCTTTTAAGGCTGTGTTGGTTTCTGCTGCATACCAAAGTTGTGCACTAGATATTCATATTTCTAATTGTCAAACATTGAAGATCTGAATTGTGACAGCTTCAAGAACAAAGATTTCTTCTTTTTTTTTTTTATTCAACAGTGTACTGAAGTTTAAACAAAAGCAACAAAGGCAACAAATTTAAGCAAATTCTGCACTTGAATGTATTGAAATGCAAAAGGCACTGTGCATTCTGAATCAGAAACTCCATGAACAACATGTACTCATGTACAGCAAAAGCCTGGACTTCTCCAAGCCAAATAAGACACCAAGAAGCTGTTTTATTATGCCCACATCCTTCACACATCAGTATTGCTGCTCTCACTCAACACTGTGTAATATCTAAGTCTAATATATAAGTCTATATTCAGCTTAGTCTATACATGTTTTGAATGATTTATCATTTTTTCCAGGAAGGGACAACACAAAATGTATAATTCATTAAAAGGTCCTGACAGCAGATAACTCCAAGCAGTCAAGCAGTTGGGTTTTGAGAATGATTCCTTCTCCAATTAGTTATTCAATTTTCGGACAGATAAAAACCTCCCTCCACTTTCCTGTCGTAGAAATATGCAGTGAACTGGAAAAGCAACTTCACTAACTAATTTCACAGCAAGAATGGCAACTTCAGCTTCAGTCTGCCAACTATCTTTTCTGCACAAAACTAAAATATTGCTGTCGAACTTTTAAGGTCATTTTATGTGATTTTTATTTTCAAACACAGAATCCTAACTCATTTTCATACCTAGTTTGAACTCTCTGCAGCTCTTAAGAATATAGAGAGTCACGTCCATCTATTCGCCACTAAAGCAAGCTTGGGCTCTGCCACAGTTGAGCCTTGCCTGGACTCCTTTCATGTTTTTCAAAGACAGGGTATCAAGCAAGGTTACGAGGATTTATGCGTGGGGTTGGAAGGTGATATCTCTGCTTTTTGCAGATGATGCCTTTGTAGCACCATCACATTGATGCCTCCAACACGCACTAACATGGTTTGCAGCTGAGTGTGAAGCAGTCGGGATTGGAATCATCACCTCTAAGTCTGAGTTCATTGTTGTCAGATGGAAAAGGAAGGCAGCTCCTTACAGGTAATGGGAGGCAACGTATCCCAGATGGAGGAGCACCATAGAAGGGTAGTTTGTTCTTCTTATCCTACTTTTTAGTCCACTTAGAGTCCACGTTTCATACATGCGCGGTAAATGGGAGTGGATGTATTCTGTGCTTGCATGGTGAAAAGAAAGAAAAGTAGGTCAACATCTGCACAATATTGGTACACAAAGGTTTTGGTTCATTACGTGTCTCGGTTTTGAGGCCAGCTTTGGTAGGTTTTTGGTGAAGCAAAAGCAAGAATCATGAAACATTAAACTGCTTTCTTTCATTTTATTAAACTGGTTTACTGAACAGACTATAGCTGTGTCTTTCTTTGAAACATCTGCTGCAACTGGCTGCAACCTACTAATGAAAAGTAAAGGGTAAAATAAATATTCTCTGAAATAAATTTAAAAATAATAGTAAAATAGACATCCTGTAAGGTGTAGCTTTTACAAAAATAACTGTATTCAGATTGTACTTGAATTCACAATAGCAGGTCGCCACTAAAACTGTGCAACATTGCAGACAACTGCAGCTTGTGTTTCAATTTGTATTCTTGAATTTCTCTCGGGATAAATAAAGTCTATCTATCTATCTATCTATCTATCTATGCATTTATTTATTGTTGTTGTTAGCAAAAGGCTGCTTAAATGCCACGTGGAGCCGTGTTTCATTCATCTTTCTTTCTGTACCTCTGCTCTTGGTGTATGCCCAGTCGCAGTCACCATCCCTCTTTCATCTCATCCATCTGTCTGTCTTTATTGTAACTTTAGAGCTCCTAAACAGCAGACTAGAATGATAGTGGAGGGTCTTCAAGCTCTACCATATGTGGCTGTGCACATGGGCTGAACTAAGCACGTGTTCTTTTGTGAAAGCTGCTCAGGGGAAACAAAGAGTCTTTCTAAATTAGATCAGCACACACACAAAAGTTTCACACGTGCAGTGGATGTATTCATTCAGTCCCATACCACACAGAGCCTCACATTCACCCTCTGATCATGAAATTGATCTCAATTGGAACCAAGCATCCTTGTCAATGCTGAAAGTGTAACACTAGCCTGAGGGGAGAAGGGATCATGAGATCAACTGGAGGCTATAGGAGCAATGGCATCAGTAATGCAGGTGTTGTTCTGGTCTGTACCTTACAGCCATTTACTGGGTGGAAAGGTGAAGCTCTTTATTTAGCAGCTGGTTAGCATCCCCACCCTCATCTGCAGTTATTAACTATAGGTGATGACCACAAGAATAAAATCGCAAGTATAAGTGGCTGAAATTAGCATTTCTCTCAATTTTTAGAGTAGAATTGCTGCTTCTCCACATTAAGAGGAGGCAGTTGATCTGATTCAAGGACCTGATTAGGATTCCACCTGGCACCTCTGCATTAGGAGTCTACTTGCAGTCGAGTGGGACGAGACCCTATGGTTGATCTAGGACCTTAGGGAGAGAATAGTTAACCAAGGTGCAGGGAACAGGGATTTCTGCCACAATGACACTGATATTTACCAGGAATTGTTGGAAGCGTAGAGACAAAGAGGCGCGGGGAATGTGAAAATTCCCTTAATTGGCATATTATATATTAGCACAGGTCAAGAAACAGCTCTAGAGATTTTGAGAATTTAACTAGGTGCTGTTGGAGTAGTTAAATTATATATATATCAACTCTGAACATACTCTTATATCATCCTATAAAATCTTGACTTTATGGAGAGAGTTTATTGTAGAATATGAACACCAGGCTGCTAAAACATATATATATGGAGCTTTCTCTCCTAGATAGAAGGTACAGTGCTGGTTAGAAATTGTACAGTGAGCAGCTGCTTTTTTTTTTTAGTCTTAAGTCAAATTAAATTATGCTGACATGAAGTGGAAAATATTCACAGCACAGCTCTGAGGAACTTGTTTTACCCGCCGCATTAGTAATGCTTGTATTTATCCCTCTTGATATGAATCTGTAAAGCTGGAGCTCCATCATTCAACCAAGGGAAACAACTGAGGGAAAATTTGCATACTAGCAAAGCAGCAAAGCCTAAAAATATATGTGCATCATGCGATCTCCTTCTCCACAAACAGAGAAAGATTTGAAGATATTTGAGGACGCCTTAATTCAAGTTATTTGTTGGCTGTCAAAAATTCACAAGATACTGTATCTTGCCAAAAACCCCACAGGGCTTGTTTGTACCTGCTTATCTGACAATCTGAAGCTTGTTATGAAATCCAAAACAGCTACAAAAAGACATCTAATGTGTTTAAAGCAAAGTGTTGTGGTATTTTCTTTCACAACCTCAAACAAGGACTTAAAATGTTTAAATCTTTTTTTTTTTTTTTTTTTAAGGGATTCAATGTCAAAAAGTTCACTTCAGCAGAACAAATGATTTTTTGAGCAGAGCAGAATTCAGCCTGTGACAGTTGGTGACAGCTGTTTTTCAGTTCATTACATATACAGTACGCTGCATATATGAGATGTTGTAAGTTATACTGAATAAATAAATGGTAATGAAAATGTTTGCCTATGCATTGTACTGATTTCCCTAATGATCAAGATTTTTTTTAGTCAAAAGGATAAAATCTGACATTATTAATTTGCGGATTTTGCAGAATGGGGTCACCTAACCTGACATTTTCTTTCATGTGTAAGAGCAGTTATAATGAGAGAACCTCTGTGGCATCTTTTTTCTGAACTGTTGTGTCTATGTGTGGAGGTGTTCCAAGTAAACAGCCTTTGGTTCTCTCTTTAAAGCAGCATTGATTGATGTAGGAGCTGAGAAAGAAACACACACTGACGTTTTATCTTGTCATAACGCTGTGGATTCTTGCATCCAACAGGCATGGAACTATAAAAACTTTTTTTTTTTGGAGTCAAATGTAAGTTTAATATTCACTCCTATGTTAGCGTTTGTTTTTGGAACACCTGAGGGAAATATCAGGTTCTTTGGCAGAAGCAAGAAGCGTAACGCCAGTACATTGGAGGGGTTCATTTTCTGGAAACAGCAGTAAAGTGAGAGTGAATTAAAAGAATAAAGCTGTGGGCTGTTAATGCAAAACAATGAAAGATAGAAAAATGCTCAGTAGGGCTGAAAGGAAGAATTGCAGAACTGGGTCATCATACCTTTCAATGGGTTCTTATTAAAGTAATTATACTGTATATCCCATTGCCCTCCATAAGTCCCTCCACAGGATAAAGCACTTATAGCTAATGGATGGATGGATGGATTTTTTTAAAAATACATTAACCAACATGGAGATATTTTCTACATACACTACCAGTGAAAAGTTTTAGAACACCCAAATGTTTCCAGTTTTTATTGGAAATGATACATGTTCATTGTACTTTGAAATGAAAGCATAGAACAATTAAACAAATGCAATTTAAATAAAAATCAATTTAGAAACCAAAATGTATTCTAAACTTTTGACTCATCAAAGTAGCCACATTTGGCAGATATAACAGCTGAACACACTCGTGGCATTCTTTCCACAATGAAAATCAAATATTCTTCAGAATGTTCTTCCCAACTCTGTTGCAGAAGTTCCCATCAATGTGTGGCACTTGTAGGTTCTTTGCTTTCACTCTTCTGTCCAGTTCATCCCAAACCAGCTCCATGGGGTTAAAGTCTGGAGACTGTAGTAGACACTCCATGTTTTCAAGCTTGCCATCTCGTTAGTTTTTCCTAAAGTAGTTCTGGCAAAGCTTGGACCACTAGGAACATGCCAGAGGGTACTGCATGGTGCTGCAGAATGCTGTGGTAGCCGTTTAGGTTCAGGGTTCCTCTCACTCTGTACAAGTTACTGACCCTGGATCCAGCAAAACAGCCCCAGACCATAACGCTTCCTCCTCCATGTTTGACAGTTAATGTCACACCCTGAGGAACCATCCTTTCACCTACTGGATGGCACAAAAATCCTGTGATGAATCAGAGATTTCAAATTTTGGTTCATCAGTCCACAATACCTTCATCCGTAATCCACTGACAGTGTTTCATGGCCCAGGCAAGCTTATTTTTCTTATTCTGACGTCTTAGCTTTGGCTTTCTTGCTGCAACGCCACCTTTCAAACCTGCAACTCCAAGTCTTCTCTTCACAGTTGAAACTGAGACTTCTTACTACGACCACTATTAAGCTGTGCTTGAAGCTGTTGTCCTGTCAGCTGCATGTCACCAAGCTGTTGACTCTCAGAAACTTCTCTTCTGATTCTGTAGTGGCTTTGGGTCTTCCAGACCTCTTCCTGTCAGTGTTTCCCCAGAGTGCCTTTTGATGGTGAAGACAACTGTACTCACTGACACCTTGACTTTCTTTGCAATTTCTCTGTGGGAAACACCTGGATTTTTAAGTGTTATGATGGTCTCTCTCTCTTCTGTTGTTAATTGCCTTTTCCTCACTATTTTTATAGGAACACTCTACTTTCTGCAGTAAAATACTGTTCAAATAATGTTCTGGAGGACATGGTGCCATGGTGTGTTCCAACACTACTTTCAAGCAGACAGAGGAGGTTGTAAGTAATCAAGAAAAGTTGGGACATCTGTAGGATTTGTTAGCACCAACTTTCAAGGCTTGATCAACCTCCATTACTGCAGAACAGCTTTAAGTTGTTAACCCATTTCTTGTTCCCTCAAAAAGGCCTTTTTGTATAATTCTGAAATGTACATTATTTTTCAGTTTTGGGTAACCTTACCCTTTCTTAAACCAGCTCACCACTTACCTTTGTACCATTTCATTGGACTTGAACTACTTGAATTTCAATAAAAAGCTCAAAAAATTGGGGCATTCTAAAACTTCTGACTGGTAGTGTACACTGTGCATTTCTTATATTTGCTTCAGCAGATTGTGGAAATAGAAATGAGCTACAAGCTGGAATACAGGCACAGCAACTGGCTAGAGATGTTGTGTGAGGAGGGGAAAAGATAAGACAAACCAAAAACACACTGAGAATCAGATTTCAGGCGTGAATCACCCTGTCTGCAGCACCAAACTCACTGCCTGCCAGCAGGTCTTTTGAGGGGAAGCGGAGGATGAAAACCCAAACTGACAAAATCCCCTGGAGTTACTCTGCTACTGATTACTTTAAAGATTCCCATCCTGTAGCTGCAGGACAGGCATTTCTTGGGCAGTCAAGGCAGGATAGTTTTATTTTCTGGAAAAAATAAAGCGTGAAAGCTGCTCCACGCTCCGAGGCCACAGAGCTGTCTGTTGGCAATGTTCGTCCATGCGAGTATTATGGTTTAACAGAATCTACTGCGCTGCATCTGGAGAGTTTAACACATCGACTGACTGCAAATTACCCGAGCATTTCATAAACACCATCGATGAGGTCAAGCTCAACATTTTGCTTGGAGACTCCCTCCCTTCCTTCCTCTCTCTCTCTCTCTCTCTCTCTCTCTGCGCGCTGCACCTGAACCGCTGCCGCTTGTGCGTCAGAACATGGCATCTGATTCCACAGACCTCCCCCTCTCTGTGGAGCTGCCCGCAGACCGAATCGACCAGGCGAAGCGTCCACAGGTTCTCCTCCAGCTGTCCTTTCCTGCACGGTCCACGTGTTTATCACAGCACCAGCAGCAGCACAAGGAACAACTTTTGAGGATATTTTTACGCACAGATTGTCCATTTTTGGAGACGCAGGCGAGAAGATCGTTGCTGTCCTACTTCCATCCGCGTGATTTTGTTTTTTGTTGTTTTTGACTAAAACTTCAAGAGGCAGCATGCAAGTTTATATGGTTGTGATTTTTGCTTATGGAGTGTCGGGTAAGTACAGCAACTCCTCAGAAAATGATGGATTCGCTGAATTCACTTCAGTTTTAGAAGTACTGCTTTTAAAAAAAAAAAGCTGCCACGAGGTTGACTCTCAGTCAGTATTTAAGAGAGGAGGAACAGAGGAAGGCAATTTGTCGTGGTTTGTTCCTGTAATTCCCACAGTGTGTTTGTTTTGACACAATCAGTGATTTCAATGAGCTGTCATTGCTCAGAGCTGCCCATTATCTGCATGTTTAGGTAATTTAAATCAGAAGGAGGCACTTCAGGTGATGCTCAGTAAACCTGTTGTGGCATATCACAATATTGTGTATGTAGAGCTGAAGATGTTTGTTGTTTATTGTGCATGTTATGTGGATTTGCACAATAGTCATGTAGCTTTGATTATGTCAGGAGTGGATCCCTTTTCTTCTTCATTTGAAGCATTTTATTTTAAAGGATTCTTTGCTCAAGCCGTGCAGTGCAGCATCAATCACTGCTGTAACACAAAATGTGAGTTGTTTTCACTCACTGTCACTTTGTGTAGCACCCTGTTTTAAAGGATAGTGCAGGGTAAAAGTTCTGTATAAAGCCTCATGACAAGGTTTTCAAACTCTGACTTCATTTAAATTCCAAATAGCACTACTGCCTAAATGAAGCTACAATAGACAGGGAAATGTTTTGGAATGTACTTTATACATCCTGGATGGATTCTTCATTTTGGATATAAACTAGTTTCAAAGTTTAAGTTCAGTATTTTATTTCAGATGAGGACAGCTGTTGCAAACACATGCTGCTTATGCACACATGACACAGTGAAACCATCAAGGCAAGAATTGCTTCCATAGCAGCTTTCTTTGATTGCACTCTGGCTAGAACCATGCAAGCCAGATCTGAGGACCAAAAAAAAGGACTATGCAAAACCATAACTGGCCCTGCTGTGTGCTGCCTTGTGAAAAATAGATCTGTTGCAGGAGGAAACATCCCCCACAGAGTTTAGTTTCTCTGCTGTCACAGTCTAACAGATGAGATCAAATAGAACTTTATTAATCCTGAAAGAAATTATTGTGAGGGTTATTGCACAGAAAAAAATACAATAACATGAGAAGAAATGCAATCCTGAGCAGAATAGCAATGAGATGTAATTACAATACTTAGGTAAAAATTAAATATAAAGAAAATAAGGAGCTTAAATGAAACTAGAATGGGGGAAAAAGATGTGATACTCGCAGCAATATTGAAGTAATGAAGCAATATTGCAGGTGATAATGAAATACAGCACATGCTATTGAAAGGAGGTAGAAAAGACCCCCTGTGGCGTTCTGTGCTCTCAGTCTATGGCTTAAGCTGCTCTGATATGACACCAGTGTGGTGTGCAGAGGATATGAGGCATTGTGCGTAATACTGAATAGTTTCTTCAGCATTTTTCTCTCTGACACCTCCACCAAAGACTCCAGCTCCACTCCCAGCTGGAATCTGGACTTGATAGGCTGCATCTCAGGAGCTCACAGAGCAATGCACCAAAGATCCATCCAAACCCACCAGTCAGTGCACATTGTTGAAGCATGGGGTAACATTTAGGTTCAAATTTCTTCCTTGTTCCTGGCAAAACGCCTTTTGCTGTTTGCATTAGCAGTTGTTAGACTTCAGCATGTTGGCATGTGACAGAGGCAGTCAGTGAGAGAGTTATCTGAGTGGCTGTCCAACAGTGAATCATTGATTAGGCCAATTTAATGTGATTTCTCTTGTATTTTCCTTTTCTGTGCACAGAGAAAAAAGACTGAACCTCTACCGTGCCAGTTTGAGCTTTTTTTTTTTTTTTTTAAATCAGCTCTAGTGTTATGTGTCAAAATCCAAGCAAGGTAGAGGACCAGTTACTGTGTGTAAAAATGTCAGGAAAGTTTGAATGGTTTGTCTTTACATGATGTTTTGTGGATTATACATACAGATATGGAGGAGACTGAAGCTTTGATGTTCAGAAAAATGTGCACACTTACACTTCCACAGACTAGAAATTTATCTGAACAACATTATGCAGTCATTGTCACTGAAAGTTTTCTCCGATCTTGCCAGTAATTAGTCTATTGCAATTAAAATACAGTCTTATACTACTAGTAATACTTTCCTGCATTTTATATCCGACAGTTTGAACTGTTTGTTTTCGTTTTTGCGTATAGGTTACATATTTGCACAGATCATGAATGAGGAAAAAAGTGCCTACTAGATGTTGTTGTTTTTGCTACTTTTTGATTTGAACATTGTTTTGTTCTAATAGAATTATCATCGGCAGTGTTGGTGAAAGCCAGTGTAAACCCCAAACATTATAGGATGTCTGTTTCTAAAATAACTTCAAAGACTTTGCAAGTTAATATTCAAGGGAATAGCAATTTATCTGGCCTTTGTTCTTCCAACACACCTTCCTTCCATCTGGTTTGGTGACAGACTTGACATGCTGTGATTCATTTGTTTGGCTCCTGTCTGGTGGGAATTTCACAGTCTAGCACTTAACTGTAACCTTGGAATTGCAAATATGATTCACACCTAAAGTGATAATGGATGAAGATCTCTTGTGCTTTTACTGAGCGTCATTATTTCACAAAAAAATAACACCTGAGCAAACGGTGTGAGCAGCAAATCAGCGAACTAGTTGGCTTTGAGCTTTGTGACAAATGGTAAAAGGTGCAGTAAAGCTCATTAGTACTTACTTTTTCCATTTCAAGTAGTGATTTTCTGTGTTTCCAAGAATGTATTTCAGCAATTATAACCTCTCGGTGAGATGCAAGTGTGTTCATCTAGGATGGAAATTAATTTTTCTATTCCTTGCACTCATATAGACATTGAAAACTAAAAGAAAAAAATGTTTTTAAACAAGAAAACTTTTTTGCACACAGATATATATTTCATGTTGTGTACTTAACAGCAGCTTTTATTAGCACTGCTGACCAGGTAAATGTATTGATGTTTGATATTGCAATAAACATACACTGTCAGTCAAAAGTGTGGACACACCTTCTCATTCAACGCTTTGTATTTATTTGTATTATTTTCTGCATTGTAGATTAATACTGAAGATTAACATTTTTTTTCGTTTACAACATAATTCCACATGTATTCTTTTATAGTTTTGGTGTCTTCAGTATTAATCTGCAATGTATAAAATAATTAAATAAAAATCATTGAATGAGAAGATGTGTCCAAACCTTTGACTGGCAGTGTATTATGTATCGTCCTGCCGTCAAGGTGGGCTTCTGAGTATGGATTTGTCTTTGCTTATGCACGTTACCTCATCTAAAGACACGGAATTTAAATTTAATGTATGCTTAATATGCTTTTTTACAAAATATAGACACATTTGTGAGCATGCCAGCTTATCTAGGGCCACCCTGTTGAGGTCATGGATTTTCTCAAAAAAAAAAATCATTCAAAACCTTCTACCTAAACCATAGAGTCTTGCAAAATCCCACATCTTTACTCCAAATACTTTCTGAGCTGTGAATTTTTGAAAATAGGGTTCATTTGAAGCCTCACCAGTTGCTTATTTTTCAAGGATTTGGCTGTTTTAGTTTTTTATGTCCCAGAAACTTCAAGAACAGTTGGAACTTGTAATCCTATCTATAGCTTATGCTGATTTTTAAAAAAAATTTTAATTAAAAAAATAAAAATCTAAAGTGAAAAATCTTTAATTTTCAAAAATTCAAGTCTCCACTATTATTCACTCAGTTCTAACCAAATGTTGTTTGTGGGTAGAAACAACTTAGTTTTGTTATAGCAAATGTCACTTGGTGCTACATCAAAAACTGTCTGCCACAGGTCTTCCTAAAATTAACTTCAGAGCTGGAAAATCCACTTTTTTAGCACATTTTAAGTTTTTTTTTCCCCAGGGAAGATTGTTTTGATTTCTTTGAAACTTTTTTAAGGGAATATCTTCATATCAATTAAAAACATATTTTAAAAAGTAAATATGTTATTTTGCTCCTTTATTATTAAAAAAAAAAATATGAAAATGACACATTTTTCATAGTTCTCAGTAACTTTCATATCAAGCAGTGCCAAGGCAGTGATTAGCCAAATCTGATCATGTCAAAATTGTTAATAGTTGTTTCTGGTAGTCCTGAATGTACTGAAGTCATTGTCTGACCACATGGAGATCACCTCCAAGAGACCACTGTGTGTTGCCACATCAGCTTCATAACAACACAACACAGAACTACAGTCAACTAAAAAGTTGGTCTGGAGGCTTATTAATGAGTTGAAAAGGGAGAGATGACAGAGAATGAGGAAAGACTGATTAAAGTCAAAGTGGATTTAACACACACATTTGCCCTTTTATTTCAGATCTAAAGTTGGTGACTTTAAGGACTCACTGATGCGACGCTGCTGGTTGTGAATTTAAGCCTCAAAGGGCTTTAAGACAAACAATTGAATGAACAATAGATTGAATAAAATTCTAAAAAAAAAAAACATTGGATTTTAGAGGCAGTGCAGCAGTTTCAAAAACCAAAGACTTCCTACTTTATTTTAAAAATCAAAGTGCAGCCAGATGGCCATTTGGCCCACAGTAATATCCTGTAAGGTTATTCATCATGTCTCTGTGTTAAACAGCACAGAGCAGTCACCTCAAGAGACTGTGAGCCATGTCCCAGGAGACAGCATCTGAAAGTCTAACTGCTGTGGGGTATTCCATAATTAACACCAGGAAAGATCAACCTTAAAGTAGAACCGATCACAAACGAAGAAGGATGAGAGCAGTTGTTGTTGTTTAATGTCATGTGAAATCATTGCACCATATAATCCCCAGGCATGGTGGTGGCATCAGCATCGCTTGCACTGAGACGTCTACAGTTTAATTCAGCAGATGCTTTTATCCAAAGCGATGTACATTTGAGAGGAGACACAACACAAGCAAGAATCGAGTTCGTTCAACTGGATGTCCAAGGATGACTGATGTTGCACGGGCTTTAGATCTTAAATAAAAGGAGAAATATGTATGTTAAGTCCACTTTGAGTCTAGTCTGTCTTTGGTTATTCCCTGTCATCTCTACTCTTTCAACTCAATAAGGGCGGCGCTCTGCACCAATGTTTTTTTCAACTTTGTGTGCAGATTTACCACTACGCCATGTGTAAGAGGTAGGCTTCTGTGTTGTGCTGTTATGAAGCTAATGCTGAGACATACTGTGATCTATTGCAGGTGATCTCCATTTGTTCACACAATAACCAATGCTCCAGAAATAACCTACCAGGTAATGCGCTGCCCACTCCAGCCCCGCTTCCACAAGAGAATAGTACAAAAGGGCACATAATGTGCCTGGACAACGTGTGTTTAGGTAGCAGCAGTGACAAATAACGGGTTTATTACTACTGATAATTACTAGAATTACTGGTGCACACTGGCCAACACCATCCCAGATGAAACAGTCTGCTGACCCTTCCTCAAAACCCATCGACCTCATTGCACCATATCATCCCCAGGCATGGAGGTGGCATCAGCATTGTCTGCACTGAGACGTCTACAGTTCTACAGTTTCATTTAGCAGATGCTTTTATCCAAAGCGACGTACATTTGAGAGTAGACACAACACAAGCAAGGATCTAGTCAGGAGAAAACAACCTGGATAAGCGCCATAAAACAAGCTCCAGTGTGATAGGAGCTCGGCGCCTGCAGGCAATGCAGCAGGTAGAAGTGGTAATAGGATTTTTTTGTTTTGTTTGGTTTATTTTTTATTTTCACAGTCTGTCAAGTGCAAAGGTGTTCAGTGAAAAGCCGGGTCTTTAGTCTTTTCAGACTAAGACGGATTCTGCAGATTGAACAGAGTTTGGTAACTTGTTCCACCGCTGTGGAACCACAGAGGAGGAGAGTCTATGATGATGTGATGATATTGTGTGAGAGCAGCAAACACTCAGAGCACGGTGTTTGCAAATAAAAGTAAACTGCACTCTTAGGAATTCAATATTGTCTCTAATAAGGCAACAAGTACAAAAAAATAAAGATAAAAATGTCTCAGCAAACCCAGTTTGGACAATGGCAGTAGTCGGCCTCAGCATTTCAAACACTGAAGTTAAAACATCAAAGAGCACCTCAGCGCTATGTGCCAGTCACAGACTCTCAAAACACCTGTGAGTCGACGCACAGGGCTCAGCAGTTAAGTTTAGCAG
Source organism: Amphiprion ocellaris (assembly GCF_022539595.1). Taxonomy (NCBI): domain Eukaryota; kingdom Metazoa; phylum Chordata; class Actinopteri; family Pomacentridae; genus Amphiprion; species Amphiprion ocellaris. The sequence continues at coordinate 8,563,813 of NC_072778.1, read as the reverse complement.
ATTGCAGCAGCTCACATCAGACGATTGGTGACGTCATGCATAATGTAGACGTGAAACAAAGAAAACACTACACACAGACAGACAGGCAGAGACAGAGCTACTGAATGTCAGGTGTGCGATCAGTGTTTAGTCGCAACTGACAGGTTTTCAGTCACATATGCAATGAAAATGATTGCACTCTGGAGTACTGAACAAACACATAAATGATTGTTTGGCTGAGATTTTATCTATTACACTCAGATAAAGCTAAATGAAGGCAAGAACATAAGCTACGCCAAAAGATATCCTGGGAATAACCATGAGATTATTTTAAAGCATTTATTGTGGTTTTGCTGTTCATTTAGTGAAACTGTGTTATTTTTTTGTCGGACCGAATCTACTCTGCCTCCCAAGTTCAGGATGTGCAAGTGAGGAAATGTATTTTTTACAGGATAAAGCAAGAGATGTTGATGTTAACATATTCAGAACTGCTTTGAATTGGGCATCATGTCATAAATATATATGCAGGAGAAAAAGATGCCAGTGGGAACAAATCCTTTTTTTTTTTAAATAAATGAGACCTTCATCAGTGGAAGAGCCTTGTTTGTGATTACTCACAGGTCAAATTAAATCTACCTTTCAGATGTTTCAGGTTGGATGGAGGTCATGCATTCTTTCGGGGCCTGAAAGGATGATGAATTAAATCTTGTATAAAGAGCTTTTATATTTACACGTTTATCTCTGATTCATAATTATACAAATCATGCATTAGGAAACCAGCTGACAGTTTACTGTGAGATCCCACCTTGTGTTTTATACCTTCTAATTCGAATATGAAGTGTTGCGTTCAAATGACTGCTTTAATTGTATCTGCTCAGTGTGTGCTGAAGCATCTCAAGTTGTTTTTCACAGCATCTGTTTGTTCATGTATGAAATCCAAATGCATGTATAGAATGTGAATTGATGCGTTAAACTTATTTCTTGAAAAATTATCATATTTATTCATAGTGAGCTATAGTCAAGTAACATGTTTCTTTATTGGGGACTACAAGTGAGAAAAAAAATGGCCTCAATGGCATGAAGTTACATCATGAATCAATAACTGACCATGAAAACAGAGTGTGAAGGGCCATGTAGATGATGTGGAGTATCACACATTATATTTGTTCCTAATGGGATGCCTGTGCAGGGTCAGTAGGTCTTATGTCTTCTGTATGTTGAACATACACAATAAGGGACTCACTATGACAGGTGAATATGAAATTTCAGCAATTAAAGTTGGATGAGATGATGACATAAATTATTTTCTCTGTCAGCTTGTGTGGTCATGTGAAGCCTGTAAAAAAAAATTCATTATGTACAATTAGTCTAATGTCTCTCCATAATCTGTACTTTAAAGGTAAAAGTGTAACATTAGTGGCAGAGATGTTCCATTGGATCATATTCTATGATTTTCTGCTTTGTTTACAGCCCTCAACATCACAGAGGAGAAGGCAGCATGCCCCCTTGGATATTTCCCCTGTGGCAACCTGACCGTTTGCCTCCCTCAGCTCCTGCACTGCAACGGCATTGATGACTGTGGAAATCAAGCGGATGAGGAGAACTGCGGTGAGTCATTGTTTCTACTTGAAAAATATTTTAATTATACCATATAATAATCTCATGCCTACATCTGCACTTCACTGACTCTGCGGGGTCTTTAGATATTCCAGTGGATGACACAGACGCTGGTTGTGTTGTACTTAAATGGAATAGATGAACCGCTGATCGTCCTTCTGATCTTTAACATTAAGATATCGCCACAGCGATGGTTCAGTGGCTTCTGTGATGAATTGCAGAACAACACATTCCAAAGTAACACACAGGGAATCCAGTCTGTTTCTCAGAGCTGTAAATTTGGTAAGAAACCATTTCAAAAGACAGCTTCCCCAAAACTCCCATCCAAAGAAACATCTGCATATCGGATATGTACTTCAGAAAGACCACTCACAGCAATCTTGGAGACAAAAGGGCATCTCTTACCTCCACCAGAACCTGATTAGAGTCAGAAAGTGTGTGGAGAAGAGGAGATTGCGTTCTTCACAGGGACCTCCTGACCTTTCTCTCCTTCAACACCGAGAACCTACTATACAACAATTAACTGAACAATTTAAATCTGAAAATTAAGGAAATTCTGCATCACTGGAGTGAAGATCCCAACATTGGATTGTGGAATTGCAATTTTAATCTCCAAGTGTAGTTTCTACAGTGCTATAAATACCTAAGCTGTGTGTTACTTGTGTGTAATGACAGCTGCTGTTGTGCTACCGAAGAGCTTTGGCGATGGAAACATGGAAAGTCCACTGCTTCTGTGTCATTCTTGTCACTTTGAGTGGGTGAAGGCATTGGTATGCAAACCGACATCAACAACAATTTATGGCAAACTGTCTAAATGGAGGTGAGGCTTGTGCATGTGTGCCCAGTAACAAAATGATTGTGGTTTTGAAAAACTGAACCAGATGTACGCACGGGTTCACAAATCAGAAAATCTGTCTTTGTGCATCTGCAGAGTTCTAGGTGTGAATCTACAATACGCAAAGGTTGTTGAATCTTGGCTTTGATGTACTGGACTGAAACAAGTGCAGCTCAGATAATGATAATAGTGTGGGTCATTGGTCTTGTGGTAAACTATAGGTTTGAAGTTGAGAGCGTCTTCAAGGGTTTTCATGACTTTTTTGAATCAAATGGAATGAAATGAAGTGAAATTGATGCCTTCTGGTTAATAAAGGGGTGTGAAGTTGTTCCTGCTGCATGCATATAGACAGCAACCCTGACAGATACTGTTATCACACAAGGCACTCCTCGTACCGCACACTCACTGCCCCTTGTTTATGCTGTGCTTACCTGTATGGTGTACCTTGGAGTCCTGCACAGTTCTGGTGTTGTCCACTTGCACAGTGCCCTGAACCGGACCTCAGGGCTGCCTGCTGTCGTAGGCATTAAAATTAAATGCATGATCTCATTTTTTTCAGTGTATAACCTATATTTGTCTTTCTGCATTCAGCTCAGTGTCTGAAATACACATTCATCCCTCCAAAATCCTGAGTATTTTCTGCACAATGTGAATATTGTCATTAAATCTTTAACCAATCTGCACCACCACTTCTATGAGGTGATGACTTGTTCTAAAAGCTTTTCTAAAATGTCAATAACTGTCAGCAAACACCAAAAAACAAGCGTTATTTTCATTTCTCGGCTCCTTTTCTATTTGTTTTCGTCACTCATTTCCTGGGAAGTCCGTCTGATAGATTTATAGTTTAAAATTATAGATTTTTTTTCTTATTATTTTCTTGCAGGAGTTATAAACACTTGTTATGGGTTGCTCTATGTGTGCGGTGGACCTCAAAAAATTTGTTGAATTGTCGAAATGAATCATTCAGCATAAATACAAATTGAACTTGTGAAGGATCTCCAAGGATGCCAGTATATATTTCATGTACTGCAGACACTGCTGCTCCAAGACTCAAAGGGATATTGTGCCAAAAATGGCAGTTTTTGTTAACAAAAGAATTCCAAATGTAAAAGGCAGCACTTCAAAATAGTATTATTTATTGCCTCCTTGCCTTCGTTAATCTACAGCTCAAGTTTGGTGAAAAAAGACTCATGCATGACTGATTTCTTGAATTTGTCTTGGTGACACAATCATCAATCATGACTTCTATGGTGGAACAGGTGCAGCTTATAAAACAGCTGTCAGATGATAATAGATGGCATTTTTCACTGCTATATTTAGCAGTTTGATAAATATGATGTTACTGCAGTGATTGCCAACACACACTGTCAGACTGCAGAACCACTCAGTAGTTGGTGGTCCTTTCGTCTATGCGGGGGCTTTTCTCAGCTTTCCCACATCATTACACACACACCAGCACTCACACTTGGTGTCAGCAGTACTGTATAATTACGTTCTCCACCCTGAACATCACCGCGCTACAGTAATTGGTTGTCCCAAGCAGCAGTGGGCAAGTAGAGCATAAATATTAATAATATTCTCTGTCGGTCAGCGTGCGGCTGCACTCTTTGTATTTTGTCTGCCTGCAGCGCTGCTCATCCTGGGCAGGACCCAAACACCAGCCAGCACACAATCAGCAGCAGATCCTGCTTCTTTCATTGCCTCTTTTCAAATGTGAACTCAAATGTGGTCATCATAGAAGTTCATCTTTTTACTTTTATTCTAACAACGGGAAGTCATTTTTTGATGTACATGTGGAATCAAAGGCAGAAAATGTGGTTAGTACAGTAAGTCCAACAACTATAGTATGTCTAGTTTAACCCCTCCAACCCACTGATGGATTAAAATGAACGTTATCTTTATTCAAACTACAAAATGACACCATTCATCAGAGCAAAGAACTGTAAAAGCAGACACCGGCTTTTCCGCTTCCTGGCAGTCCTTGAACTAATCATCTGTGATGTTGCCTTCTGTCAGACAACTTAACTAAATCTAAACTTAAGATGGTTATATTTCGTTGAAATCACTCAACGTTTTACTTTATCTCTATGCACACATTTGTTTGCCGTAACAAAACTCTTTAAAAACTACTGAGGAGCCATAGCAAAAGAGTCACTATTTTTTCCAAGTATAGGCAGCGCCTGTGCACACTTGGAAAAGTTGTTGGTTCCAGATTTTTTAGAGCTACAACTGAACCTGAAACAAAAAGGTTGCTGAATAGTTCTCTGCTCCAAATTCATCAAGTTCAATTTTGGTGTTTCACACAGCAAGCGGAGAGCAGAGAGTATAATTCTGTCAATAAAGGGAAAGTGGTTTTCAAAATGTTGGAAGCGTTTCAAACATTTAAATGGCATAGAAAATAGAAACTTCCTCTCTTAGTGATAAACACCTGCTGAAAACTGCAGCCTTCCTCACAGGTGTATAACACTTGTCCCACTTGACTCCGTGATCATTGTTGTGCATGCGGTGAAGAGTTTCGACAGAACAAACACAGCAATTCATGGGTGCAATTAAACAGTCTGACATTTAGACTGAATTGCCATTTTGTTGTCCTCGGTGCGACATTGTCCTCTTGTTAGGTATTTTCAGCGACGAAAATATGATCCACTTTTAGTTTTCTTTCCCTTTTTTTCTTTTTTATGATCGTACTGCTTAGAAGAACTTTTAAAGTTCTCTCTACTGCTAGCCATAGAGATGCAGCTCTTTGTATTGCAGTGAAAAATGAGCCCACAGTGAGTACAAATGTAACATGAAAAGACAGCCAGTAACATGCTTCAGATTCAGAGGATAAAATTAAAAATGGTAGAGTTTATTGCAGGGCTCTTGTATAAGATTGTATGAGATTGCACAGGTAGACCTAATATCCCGTATTGCTACACGTTGATTCTTTAGAGGAAACACAGTTTTTAACTCCACTGGCAGAATAAGTGACTCTCCCATGCAAAGAGAGGAAAAATATAATCCTTTGTGTAGTTTTTTGGTCAACCAATGATGTGTGACTCTTAATACTCTGAAAGTCTTAACTGATGAGAGATTTGTAGAAGTGAAACAGGGCTTTGCAGCTGGTGATGGAAGAACAGAGAATTGTGACAGACAAAAAAGCTGGCAGTGCCTTCGTATAACAAAGTATTACATAAGTGATTATCTCTGACCTCCTCATGACATCACCACAAGATTTTCAGTGACTTTCACATCATCCATGAACAACTGAATGCCATCTGTCTCGAAAAACAATGAGATCCAACCAAATTCCCAACTCTGCAGTTAGCTGCACAGAGCACCTTCATGTCACCATCTTTTCTGATCCAGTCCCACTACTTTCACCTACTTTCAGTGTCATTTCTGGCTGATTTTAGCTTTAATAGTTCGACTGTCAGATGGCAGACAAGTTAGCGACTAACAGTTGAACATAGAGGAGCAATTATTTTCTGAAAAGCAAACTATTTCTCCCTGGGGTTGACAGGGATTAAAACAGCGCTGAAAGGAAAGTGACTAAAACAGTATAGCTCTAGGCTGAACAGCTAAACAATAACATGAAACTCACCTGGAAGCTCCAGGAGCTGCAGAATCGGGAGATATTGTTATGCAGGTTCATCACTATGAGTGGCTTTCTGACATTGTCATTTGATGCATTACGTGTTGTAAAAGGTAAAGACTGTAAAAAATTTGAAGTTAGACTCATAAAATACGTCAAATTCAAACCTTTTAATGAGATTCAGTCAAACTCTTAAGTGTGTTTTCTTTTTGCTAAAGGAGTGCAGCTCTTTTAAATCACACAGCAAATCAGAAAATTTCAGTCATGTTTGTTTTATTCATTCCATTACAGTGTGTAATTTATTCAACAGCAGAAAAATGTGGTGACTTAACAGCTTCTTTCAGTTTTATTCTGACAGATGTTAAAATGAAAGTTGAGGCTCGGGTAAACTGGAAAAAAAAAATATCATGTAAAAATGATTAAAATCTGGCTGGAATGGTGCAAGAAAAAATAAATTAAAAAACATTGAAATACTGTAACATTCCAAAACTGTAACAATAATAGAAAATACCTGAAAAATGATTATATTTTTTGCAGGTTGAAGTACAGTAAAATGTGTTTGTTTTTAATGATTTTCCAGTCACATATTATGAAAGTACAAACAACCATTTGTAAAAATACAGATTTTTTTGATGTGGACATTATTTATAGTTTTGACCCAGTTTAATCTTTCCCTCTACGATGTTTACAAAAAAATCTTTTCTATTTTTAAATCATTGATGAATATAGATTAATTTTTTTCCTTCAAATAACAATTATCTGTAAAATAATTATATTTTTTGCTGATTTTAATACAGTAAAAAAATGTGTAAAGTACTATTTTTAAGAATACAGGCTTTTGATGTGGACATTATTTACAGTTTTGGCCCATTTTTTGCAATTGAAATTATTGTAAATTAATATGTTTTTCTGCAAATTTACTAGTTATTATCCATAATTTAACAAAATTTAGAAAATCTATAGAATAACAGTAAATTGTCAAAAAAATGCAGTTAAAACTGTTTTTAAAAACAGTTTTTTTTACAGTGTTTTAAAATAATTAAATATGATTAATTCACCTTTAAGGTACTGTATTAAATATTTAAACACCTACTTATGCAAAGGTACTGCTCAGTGTAGCTGATCTCCAGAACCTTTTGATGTTTTGCTGATCAAGAGGGTCAGAGTTCAAGGGTCCACGACCAAATCCTCTCAGGGCACTTTTACTGTCACCCTCATTTCAAACATCCCAGTGCAACACCCCGCCAGACAAGTGGCAAGGTTAAAGGCATAAATGTTTTTTGCAGAGGTCAAGCAAAATAGCATAGTTCTGTAATTCTCAAAGGTGCAGAACTGACCTAGAGATAAAATCAAGTGACTGATTAGTATTTTGCTCCATCTTCCAGGCAGACAGACCCATCAAGCTGAGAAACCAGATATTAAAAACACAGAGAGCATTTTTCTGTCATTAAAGGCAAAAAAGAGTTTAATATCTGTTTTGTTCCACCATTTTGGAGGTGTTCCAAAGATTTTAACGGCACAAAAGTTGGAAACTTCCTCTCTCAGCTTTAAACACCTGCTGAAAATAGCAGCCATCCCTGCAGGTGTGGAGAATCTGCAGTTACAGAACCTGATGTTCAGACTCCATTGTCTGGCATTGTCCTCTCGTTATTTAGCTGTTGTCAGGGAGGAATTTCACATCCAGCTGGTTGGATGTCACTTGCAGTCAGTGCTGATGATGTGTGGCTGAGCTTTCTCTACCAACTCAGCACAGTTTACTGCAGAGCAGAGCAAGCTTACAGAGAACAGCAGTGAAGAACCAAATGTCCTAATGCCACTTTCAGGTCAACAGCTGTTCCACTAGCTGTTATAAATCAGTATAACTGACAAAATCTCATTGAGGGTTAGCCTGAGGGATAAATGATAGTGACATGCCAATGACAGACACTTCATCAACAGCAATAAGAAAACTGATAGAATGTTCAGTAGATTCACTACAACTGCAATACAAACACAAAGTTAAGTTGCGTGAATAAACCCCTAGCATGCTCCGTCTCTGGCTCCTAAACAGCCTGTCATACCTTGATAATAGAGCTCATTTGCACGGTTTCCATGCAAGTTTTCCAAGGCACACAAGACCACAGACCTTTCATCACCCCTAACTGCTCACAGACCTTCTCTGGTGGAGGCTTCGGTCAGTAGTTGCTCTTGCAAGACGGGTTTTGCAGTCTAAAAACGCCCAATATTCTGTATTTACTACCACCTATACCTCACACTCCCAGTGGCTTGTTTGGAGGGCTGACGTTAGGCTGCACTCAGAGGCCTGTGCATGGTCCCTAAAGGGGGATACATTAACCTCGGTGTGATTCACCCATTCACCCTGGTACCCCTCTGTTCATCTCTGGGTTCACTTTCTGTTATTTTATGTGTATCAAGGTGATGTTAGTAATTTTTTCGGATTGAATATTATGTATGTGTGTACATTTACACATTTGTGGGGTTTTTTATTGCCGATGTACCTGGATTCATTTTGTTGTTTCTTACTTTAGAATAACGTTACTTTGTAACCGACAGCTAAGTAAGGAAAAGATGATTTTTACCTTTCTGACACGTTTCATCCGCATCTACAGTCTTCCTCAGAGCGTCATCTGACATGTGATGACATGTCATTTTTATCAGGTGACCGGCCTGACAGATCTGTCAGAATCTGTCAGGCCGGTCATGCCCTCCGCCGTCCGATGGTCTCTGGATGGAATCCCAGGATAACAGAACCCATACAACGAATAATGAAAAAACACGACATCAACACAGTAGTAAAACCGCATACAAAACTCCAACAGCTATTAGTTCACCCAAAGGATAAAATAGAACCGGAAAATAAATGTAATGTCAAATATGAAATTCCATGCAAATCATGTGAGAAAACATATGTTGGAGAAACAGGTGGATCATACAACATAAGAAAAAAGGAACATCAGACAGAATGTGAAAAAGAAACAGGTGGACGACTCACAAGAACACAAAAAGACAAAGCCCAGCAAGAAAACTCTAAATCAGCCATCACGGACCACTGCAAAAGAAATAACCACATTAAGGGCTGGGACAAGGGCAGAATCATAATATCGGAGGCTAGCAAATACAAACGGTGGATTAAGGAGGCCATAGAAATCAGGAAGCAGGTGGGCAATTCCATGAACCGCGATGAGGGGGCCTACACCCTCTCGCACACCTGGGATTCCATCCAGAGACCATCAGACGGTGGGGGGCGTGACCAGCAGGTCGGTCACCTGATAAAAACGACATGTCATCACACAGATGACGCTCTGAGGAAGGCTGCAGACGTGGTGGAAACACGTCAGCAAGGTAAAAACCATCTTTTCCTGATTTAGTTGTCGGTTAAAAAGTAACGCTATTCTAAATCCAACAATCTAGATAAGAATAACTGCATATTTGAATTACACCAGCCAGCAGCATCTAAACTTGTCCAGATTGTTCCCACCTCAACCAGCCTGAACATTAAAATGCTGCCCCTGCAGAAATCCTGTCGTTCCTCTGGTCCACACATTGAAGTGTCACTGAGATGGTCCCATCAGCACCTTAAACGCTTCCTCGCTGCAATTGGTGTGTGAATGGCAAAATACAAGGCAAATGGTAAATTGCTTGTAATAGACATGTGATATAAATACAACAGTTTGTTTATTGGGAATAATAATGTAGTTTTACAATGTAACTTATACTTTAACATTTCATACTTTTTTGCTGAAATGTCATTCCAAAACTAGAGGTAGTAATGACTTCATTTCATGATGATGTTTTACTGCTACTTTTGCTGAAGTAAGTTTCTTTCTCTTCACTGTATAACTTTATATCTCCCACTTTCTAACCTGTTATGTGACCCCAGTTTGTCCTTCTAACGGCATAATGGAACTCACAGTATGAACACACATACTGGAGAAAGCATAGAAGAAAAATCTTTTCAGCTTAGATGCATTTTTTTTTTTTAAAGTCTGAGGAGTTGGAAAAGTTTGTAAAGACACTTTAAAATGACATGTACTTGAGGCCAAGGGCAGTGCAGCATGCAACAGCCACATTCAGCCCAGTCATTCATCCACCTGCTTTCTCCAGGCTCGACAGCAAAGCCTCTTTCCTCTCTGGCAGAAACCAAAAATCTGTTTTTTGTTTGTGTTTTACCTCGCGCTATTTGAGAATGGAGCAGAACGACATACTATAGCAGGTGACATCACCCCACTCTGGTCTTTGCTGCTCTCCAGTGGGTGCTTATTTGTTTTATAATTGATTTTAAGCTTTTATTGATCATTCTTAATGCACGTCTCGATGCGGCTCCAAGCTACATAGCAGAAATGTTGACCTCATATGAGCTAACTGCAACCTTAGATCCCCAAGTGGAGCCGAGTTGCTTCTGACATCAGGGCAACTCGACTTTGGAATGACCTGCCTGAGGAAGTAATCTATTAAAACCCCTTTTTATAGATTTGCTTTTATATAGTGTCTGATTTCTATTGATTCTAAAGGTTGGCTTTTTGTCTGCAACTATTCCATGAAGACCACTTCTGACCAGGCGTCTCCGGACAGTCGATGTGTGACCTGTTCCCACTGCTTTCTGCCAGTTCAGAACTGATGACACTGCTGGACATCTTCCAGTTTTGAGGGGAAATAAGCTTGATGCGTTTTTCATCTGCTGCACTGAGCCTCCATGGCCGACCACTGCATCTATGTTCCTCAGTGTTGCCCTTTTCTTTGAGCTTCTTCTAAAGAACTTGAACAGAACACCTTGAAACCACAGTCTGCTTTGAAATCTGGGAGAGACCTTGTTGATACTGTAACTGCCCTGCGTCTTATTGCGTTGCTCAGTCTTGTTGTGACATGAAACTGCTTTCCACAACCTCACTTTGGTAGCAGAGTTTGACTTTTTAAGCCTCTTACACAGCTGTTTCTGTTTGTGTTCCTACCTGTGTGTGAAATTGAAGATCATTAGCACGTGTCTGGGATAAATTGGTTGATCATACACCTGACTATAGTCCTACTGAGCAAATATACCGATAAGAACTGATGCCGGTTTGAAAGCAAAGGGGAGTAACACCAAATATGGATTTCATTGAGATTTTTCTTCTGTTTGCTCACTTTGCATTTTGTGAATTGATAAAAATAAATGTAACAGAATAACAGTCTGCCAGCAAATTTCCAGTTTCTGTAGACAAGATAAAGACTCACATGTCATCACACCTGACATATCACACCAAACAAGTACTGCGTGACTCATCTACAGCGTTACACATCACATCACACATATCTGTGTAACCTCTAATTTGCCTTCTTTCTTCTCTTTATAAAATAACTCATCTAGCAAAATGAAGTACAGTTGTAAAGGCATTCAAATGTGTACTTTTTCACCAGCACAGATTACCTCAGTTCTTGTTGAATTGCTGCACTTCTTTGGAAGGTCTCCAGCTGATAAGTAACTAAAAGCCAAGGTAGCTGTGAGCTTCTGCAGAAGCAGGAAGACACAAAAACACCTCCGGCTGTGACAGAAAACAAAAAACTGAAGGTTTAAGAACCATAAGCAGATGTACCTTATATGTAAAAGTAGCATCAGTGATAAATATCAAGAATCCCTGCTGTTGTGGCCTTTCACTTTCCAGATTTAACTTTCAGAAATCTTTCTGAACGTCAGAAAACCTCAAACCAACAGCAGCTCGAGTGTTGAATGTCATCGTAAAAGCGAGTATAATGTGTGTGTGTGTGTGCATGAAGGGATGTGAGTGGGTGATAATTTCCTTGCTTGGTGAGGCGTATCAAAGAGAAAAACAATGTTTCACAAGATAGAATGAGAGAGAAATCCTGAATTAGTGTACTCAATTCTGTAGAATCTCTATAAATCTCTTGGATGTTTGGAAAACATTCAGCTCATCAGTGCAGCTTGATGACTGCTAGTAGAATTTTTCTTGGAGAAGAAAACAAGTTCTTTGCCCTGCATCTTTATTTATGATGTTATCAAGGTAATGTTATCACCTGCTTTTCTAATCCAACAGAAAGATTTACGGCACATAATGAACTTTATAATCAGTATGTCTTGCATTAATGGTTTTGAATGGTTTTCCTTCATAAAGCAAACTGTCAAAGTGAAACTTCCTGTCAGACAGATGAGATGTTGTTCCAGTGCAGTTAGATTGTTGTTTAGGTAACATCCGTCCTCAAACCAATGCATTCTGTGCAGATATAGACTGTATATAAAGAAACACAAGGCACCAAAAGAACTCCATGCATAGACCAACACTTCAGTTACTTTATTTACGTTGCGCTAACAGCGTTGCTATTGCAAATATTACACCTTACCAGAACACTGCCTGACATCTCAACATATAAACCCATTACAGCTGTGTATCTAGAGAAAAATGATTGTTTATTCTTTAGAAACTCGCAATTTCAGAAGTCGGGGAGAGCGGCAGGCAAACCAGCCATTAATTATAACTGTCACTCAATGAGTAGACAGCCGGCATTGAAGCCATATTATTAATGAAGCCTTGATTTCCAAAATGACCACCAGCACACTTAATAGATGGCCCAGATTTAATGAATTATTGAAAAATAAGTATTTACTTGGTAAATCAAGAGAAGTTGGCATTTTTTGATTGGGAGTCACTGGGAGGCAAATGTAGCAACATTAGTGCGGTTTCAAAGCCACTCCTGCACTGGTTTTAGCCTCAAGCCGTGCTATTTGCCACTGGAGAGGAATTGATTTTGTCTTTCCCCCGAACTAAGCACATATAATGAGGGACTGTGGCCCCACAACTCCAGGGAGAGCACCATGTTTTCATCTTTTCAGGTGATTGTTAACTATGGATCTTGAGGCAAATCCCTAAATACCTGGAGGATCATGCAGTACCAGAGAAGAATTTCAATGTTTATTTTTTTGCAAATCTGTGTTCACTGACAGTGGCTTGGTGGTTAGCACTTTGGCCTTGCAGCCAGAAGATCCCCAGTTTGCATCCCCGCCTTCCCTGGATCTTTCTACATGTCCTCCTTGTGCATACGGGGGTTTTCTCCGGCTTCCTCCCACAGTCCAAAAACTTGTTGAGGTTAATTGGTGACTCTAAATTGTCTGTAGGTATGAATGTGAGTGTGCTTGTTTGTCTCTATATGTAGCCCTGTGATAGATTGGTGACCTGTCAGCTGGGATAGACTCCAGATACTGATTGAACTCTTAAAAACTCATATATGTGTTTCAAATTACAGAGCAGAACTTTAGCATATGCAAATCTATGAGTCCCCATCTCTTTTCCAACGCTCACCAGATCCGGTCCTCTCAGCTCGAGCTCAGCAGCCCAAACACTGTGAGACTACTCTATGCTACATGATCACAAGCTGGAACACTGGAGTAATTCAGCTGTATGTGTCAAATTGGAAATTAATAATATTACAGAAAGCCCCACCCTGCAAGAAGACAGCTTAAGTTTGTTACATAGGAAATCCAGGAAGTTTGAATTTACATTTTTGAGTCCGTCATCAGTTCACTACTATGATGTTGACTGCTTATGTCGCTCATGATGACAAAAGACCAGATATTAATCGGAGGCAGTCTTTAACCTTTTACCAACATATTTAACATACAAGGACCTGGAGACCCAAAGAAGAAACTAATAGGAGAAACAACCATCATAGAAACAAACTACCTTATTTCTTCTCAAAACATTATTGGTTTAATCATCAGAAAAAAAGTCTTATAGTAGGAAGGTTAAGGTTCATTGTAATGTCGAGTAAAAAAGTGTTTCTGTAATACAAAGTCCAGATTAGTACTTCTTATTTACCATCCTATAATTCTGGTATGACTTCAGTGAATCAAAGTAAATGTTTTTGTGTTTTATTGGCATGTTTCAAAATTTGAGCAATGCCAGATCTGACCAACCTTGATCTGTTTGCCATAGTTTCAAGATATATTCTAGATTTATCACAGCCAAACACATCTAAGGGCCCTGAGAGACAAAGCAAACCTCCTCAAATTTTCATTACACTTGCACCCGTACTTCATTCGTAAAAAGAAGCCGTGATTAACCGTTAGATGCACGACTGACTGGACCCTGCACTCTTCCATAAGTGGGTCAAAAATAAGAATCGTGTTTTTCTGCCATTTTTTGTCATTTTTGTGAAGAATATGATTTTTTTATTACTGTTAGTATGATATTTTTTTCCACACAAGAATGATTGCATGTTTGAAATATGTTTATATTTCACTATAACAGATTTTGAACATTTTGATTATTGAAAAAGAAGACTGTTACAAAAAACAGCAATAGAAGAATGTCAACAAGAATGACAACATTTTCCCACTCATTTCCTCCAGCTGTGGCTGCTCTCCATCCCTCCAAATTTGTGCACTTCATCACCTCTTGCATGATATTAGCACTGATAAAGAGCTTGGGGTAGTAATGCAAATATTACAATTACTTTCAAAGTATAAAAGGTCATTTAAAAAATTGAATGGAATCATATGAGGAATAGCTGGAATATGAAATTTTAAAAGCTTTTTATCACAAAGATATTGCAAGAAAACAATCTCACCGGGTCATTTTGACCCACTCACGCATTTAAGGGTTAAGATAGAAACAAGAACAATGACATTTAATCATCAGGGGAAAAAAAACAACTGACAAATTCATGGAAAATTAGAATCATAGAGTAAAGCACCAGTGAAATATGAGGAAAAAATATAACTCTATAGATGCTCCAGTTGCTCATGATAAATAACCCTGAACAAATGTATATATGTCTCACAAGTAGTTCCCTCTTGAGTTCCGCTTTTGTGTAGGAGCAATACAAAGCATGCAATTTAAGCACAAATGTCATGCATAAAACATGCACAGCTGATTACCAAGTAAATGGAACTCATGTACTTAAATATCCCCCCCATCATGTGTATATCTGTATGTATTGTGTGACTGTCTACAGTCTGTGTGCAGACTGGCAGCTGAATGTTTGATTTTCTCTAAGTGTGGCTTTCACTGTGACAGTCACTGATGTTTTTCGGTGCCAAAAAGCTGCCAACTCACACACAGCTTCTACCAGATAGCATTTCTCTTAGGATTTCTCTGAAGGTTCTTGTTAGAAAGGTGACGTGAGGTGAAAAAGTTATCACCGGTGACATTTTTTTCCCATCTTCCTGTCTAAACCTGCATCAAACCAACCAGCGGTCTCTTGTGTGCTGCTGGCATGAGATGTATGATCTTCTTCCTTAGGTGTAACTTTAATCTGTTCCTCTGCTGCCAGCCAAAAACATCATTCCAAATCATCAAGTATGTGTATTTGGTGGAGAGGTGCGGCAATTCAGAGGGTAGCAGCTGCTCAGTTGCTGTGAAGTTGTCCTGACATCAGGTTTGCTGCAGGAAATGACTTGCAGGATCTTGTAGGTGTGTTTGTCATCCCATACGTTGGTAAGGAGTACTGCCAGACTGATGCACAGTCCTCGAGTTTTTATTATTTATAGGGAGAAAATTAATAAGTTGTCTTGACATGTTTCGTTCCATCATCATCATGCACAAAACAGATTTTCTCATTCCTCATCTCAGTAACTTTACCATCAGTTTTTTGGTAAGTTGCTTCTTGAAATTCAGTCAGAAGAGTTCTGAAATAATAAAACATTCATTCTGGCTTCTTTTACACTCCCAGCACCATCTCCTAGTTGATGGGCAACTTCTGCAGATGAACTGTCACTTAATCATACTCGCATACAGTGCTTACAGTCGCCTATTGCCAGTGTTTTACCTTTGGTGTCTCCCTGAACATTACCCTGAATGGTTAACTCTGTTTCTGTCTTGGCACAGTTGGTTCCAGAAGATACAAAGCGCTTATGGGTTTTCCAGATTCGACAGCGCTTGAGGGCGACAGCATAAGTCAGAGGGGATGAACTGTCAAAAACGTATCAGCTAAAGGAGATCGGCAAAAAACAGCCAGATAAACTTTCTGACTGCAGGGCTAGACATCAGTCTTGACAGACAAACACATTCGACAGCAAACTGTGTCTGTGAAAGGGTTAGTCTGGCTGCGACTAGGACACAGCTTATGGTGTCATCAGTACATCCCTGATCATTAGGACCACAACTCTCTCAAATACCTTGAGAAAACGTCAATACCTTGGACTTTTCTTTGCGGTAGATGCCATTGTCTGCTAAAGAAATTAAATGCTTGGCAACTTCTGTGCTGTTATTTGTTTTCAGCATTACCAAAGCAAGACTGCAGAGAAATTACATGTTGCATTTCAGCTAAATGCTTTGTAGCACTTACTCTCGAAAATCAGAAAGCAAAGCATTTCTTTCAATATAGATAACATTAAATGAATCGGAAATACAGCCTAGACATTGTTCATGTGGTAAATGACTATTCTAGCTGGAAATGGCAGATTTTTAATGGAATATCTCCATAGGGGTACAGAGGAACATTTCCAGCAACCATCACTCCTGTGTTCTAATGGTAGTTTACAGAATATCCCTCTGGGGATTAATAAAGTCTGTCTAAGTCTATTAGCTAATCGTGTTGAAAGGCTAATTGATGATGAGAAAACCCTTGTGCAATTATGCTAGCATGAGTGAGTTTTCATGGAAAACAAGAAATTGCCTGGGTGACCCCACACTTTTGAATGGAAGTGTACATAATCACTTTGCACCAGTGAATCCCAGTAGGTACTGATTTAATCCCCACTCCAGGCAAGCCATTTGTAAATCAAAGCAGTGTATGCTGGTTGATGTAAGACCTTCCTTTAAGCAGCATACATTAGGACAGTGGTTGGAAAAATGTGATTAGAAAAATGCAAAGCTTCTAAGACAGGGGTAGCAGAGACCATGTGAGTTGCCCCTGACATATGTTCTAAAAATAACACTCAGCACCATGAAATTTCTTATAAAAAATATAGTTGCTGTTCTTTTTAAATCAAAAATACTTACATTAATGCAGATTTTAAATTACAATATTTATTATAATTTAAAAATGTCTTCGGTGTAAATGAACTTTCACTTTGTCCGAGTCAAAGTTCACTGCGCATGTCCAACCACCACGTCACTCTTTGCTGAAGCGTCCGGGCGCAGACACTCTGGGAAGCTAGATGTGGTTTTTACCCCCAAAACATGACAGAGAAGTGAAAGAGAAAACACTATTTTCACGATGACTGGGAGGAAGAGTTCTTTTTCACGACAGTGAAAGATAAATGTATGTGTCCTATTTGTGGGGCGACTATTGCATCGGCAAAGCGGCACAATGTGGAGAGACGCTACTTTAGCCGCTACAAAGCTTCCATGCTAACTAGCCACCTGGTAGCACATAGACTGTATGGGCACTACGGACAGAAAAAGCCTTAAGACTTAAAGGCAGCTTTGGCATCTACTACGCGGCGAAAAGTTTCTTCGTGGAGAAAAATGTACCATTAGAAAAGCTTGTTTCAGTGACGACAGACGGGGCTCCTCCATGATGGGTCAGCATGCAGGCTTCATTGTACGATGCAGAGGTGATCCAGACTTCCCAACATTCCTACATTACCAGTGCATCATTCACCAGCAGGACATATGTATGTACAAAGGTGGCCGGATATGATCATGTGATGACTCGTGTCGTGAAGATCATAAATGGCTCCAAAGCCAAACAACCAGGACATTGAAGGTGCTACTGGAGGAGCTGTCAGCTGAACATGGTGACTTGTTACTACACACAGAAACCCCATGGATCAGCAGGGGACCAGTTCTGCAGCGTTTTTGCTCACTGTTGACCGAAATCAAAGAGTTGATGCAATCCAAAGGGGAAGACACCTTGCTGCTTGAGGACACTGAGTGGATTCTTGCCCTTGCATTTTTAATGGACATCACTGGGAAACTGAACCATCTGAACTGTGAGCTGCAAGGTAAAGGTAAGACATGATAAGCTCTGCAATGCCAGGCTTCCCACTAACACACATTTACAGACAAAGAAAGAGGTAACATATGTTGTCATTCAAAACACCGTGCCATTACATAAAAACGTGAAAATAATTTGTTGAAAACATGTAATGATTTGTTGTTATGATCTGTTAAAAATGTTGCAATGCTGGTGAAAAATGCTGGTGATTAGTACTAATGTGATAGGATTCATTTCAAAATGTGAAAGAGTTGTTTTTTTTCTTACATAACTGATAATTTGTACAAACATGGGACAGAGTTCATGAATTGTTCAAAAATGTTACAAAGGTAGGGGTTTGCACGAATGAAGCATGATTTGATGACAGTTAATGATTTCCTAAAAGTGTTAGAAGTGATAATTTGCACAGAAATGTAACTGGTGTGATTTTGAACAAAATGCTGCAAACATGCTGATTCATACAAAACTGCCAAGAAAGATATTTACTAAAGTTTCAGAGATGGGATACCTCTGACTTTTAAATATTGGAACAGATTTTTTTTATATATATATATATATATATATATATATATATATATATATATATATATATATATATATATATATATATATATATATATATATATATATATATATATATATATATATATATGTATGTATGTGTGTGTGTGTGTTTCCTACCTTCATTGTTGTGGAAATCTTTAATAATTATTGTAAGGAATAATTAACATAAATGTGATCAGACAGTCTTTTTACATATTATTTTCATTATTATTATTATTGTTTAAAGGTGATGGCGCAAGTTTGCTACTGAGGAAGTTTGTATCAACAAGGTGCCCTTCGTACTACTCAGTACCCTTGAAGTTGCTCTCAGGTTCAAAAAGATTGGTGACCCCTGTTCTAAGATAATAGCATGAGCCTGTCAGCATCATTTTAATTGGGACAGTTCCTCAGCAAAAGGCTGTAACACTGCCTATTGACATGAGCATCACAACTGTAAAGAAAACAGAAAAGTAAAAAGCTGGACATTAATTTATCCAGCATTAAATAGGACTAAAAGAAAAGCTGAACTTTTGGCCTCTTCCCTCTTAGGATTGACGTAAGCCAGCCTAGAGGGCTGTGTGAGAGTTCAACACTACACCCACTTTTATGACTGAATAATTCATACGTACAGTCTCTTTAACTACCAACCCTTTTTGCAGAGGAATACTGTGCACCAAAAACTAAACGTGTGAAAGCATTGCAACACTGTGTGGCAGTGCTTCCAACAAACTCACAACTCACTTCCATCTACCAGCTGAAATTAGTTGTAGTGCTTCTACTGTACAAAGAATGTGGACACAAGAACACATGTGCATAGATCAGTAATTATGAGTAAAGAAACCAGCCTTGTTGCCCAAATATGCCATTCCTATACAGCTAATATGAATTCTTAACTACGTCTTGAAGGAAGCATATTTTCTTCCAGATTATATTTGTTTATGACCAGTTATAGCTTGTAGTTATTGTTGGTCAAACCCAACCAAACAGTGGGTGACGACCGAAAACAACAAGTGAAAATGAAATATATATCTAATGAACCTTTGGTCTTCTTGGTGAAAGTCTTACTGCTGACTTATATATTTATCCTCCTTATGCAGACTTTGTGCCTCCTTCAAACTGGAAACCTTTCTTACTATGCAGTCTTACCTTTTGGTGACAAAATCCATTTCTTTCAAAACAAAACAAGATGTTTCTTGAGAAAGCGGTTTAGTTGCACATTATGCTGC